>NC_068315.1:37173645-37473645 GCF_025860055.1 Xyrauchen texanus
GACCACCTTTTCCAGGTCCTTCCCCATCACAGGGGTGAGCAGTGTGGGGCTGCTTAGTCGCAGTGGAAGCTGCCGAAAAGACGCGCTAGCGGGTTTGGAGCAGGTTTGTCTTCGGGGTTTGCTCCCCTAGCCACTGTACCCTCCCGAGTTAACCCACGTGGCTTCCGCCTTGCTAGCCGTTGTGGTGGTTCTCACATCACCATCTTCCACCTGCGCCGCCGTTGGGGTCTTCACTGTTTACCCATAGCTGGGGCTATTTACCCATAACTGGGACAGAGGTTGACGGACATCAGGGCGTTTCCACTCACCGATGGGCCTGCATGCCGCGTCTCTGGGGCCCACTGCTGCTCCGAGATACCGTACAACTTAGCCTGGAACCACAAGGGACCAGTTACCATGTGTGCCACGGGGAGGAGTGTATGAGATCTTGGCAATGGAGAGGCTATGTACCGGCTGAGGATGCTTACACACTCGGCTCCTCTTTTCACCCCTGAAAACAGAGGGCTATCCGGTGGCAGTAGCTGAAAGCAGAGAGTGACAACACATACTCACACACACACACACACACACACACACACAGACACACACTCACACACACTCACACACACTCACACACACACACAGTGCTGCAGGTGTGGGGTTTTTACTCGTGACTTGAGTCTGTTCAGTGTTTATAACTTTGCCATGTTCCACTTTAGTTAGCTTGATGTTTTCCACACTCAGTAAGTGGTCAAATAACAGTCTTCAGCACACTTTTTTTCACAAGTCCAGAACAGTTTGTGTTCTTTGTTAGTTGATTTATTACAAGACAGTTTTAGGTTTTGAACTGAAAAGATCTTGATTGAGATACAATTCATTTCAACATTATTTGATTGTTCTTGTGTGAAGTCAGAAAAGCTACAATACAAACTAGTAACTTCTCATTGTTGTAGTCAGGGGTGACTGGTAACAACATGTGGCTATAAACATACATACATTAATTGGTACAATGTGGAACCGTGTTATGAATAGAAAAGGGGGAAGCAATTTGAGCAGCCTCCGCACTTCCCACAACAACTGTAGAGAATCACTACTGAGATAAGACTGATACTGTATGTAAGACATCATTTAGCAGATGCTTTTATCCACAATGACTGATCTCAGAACTCAAGCCCCTCCGTTATGGACAGCACATAAAATCTGTTTACCTTAATGAGCTCCAGGACTTTATGAACCAGTGAACTCCTGAAGTGGATATTTTCAGTGGCCCGTGTGAGGTTGTTGCTTATTTCTCTTAGATTGTTTATTGTAGATAAACATGTCTTTCATTTTGATGTTTTCCATTAGAGAAGATTTAAAGATCTGAAATCATGGACGACTGACAAGCATGAGTTCTTAGAAACTGATAATTAATCATATCATTGTACAGTACAACAATATTTTATGTGTGAAACGCTCCATCTAAATGAGTAAGTCACAGTGGGCCATATTTGGAATAACGTGAAATTAAAATACTTTTGAGTGTTTCTGTTGTCTTTGATAAAACAAAGTCTCAGCTTTAAAACTGTCATGAAATCAAAACTTTAAAATAAATACATCCGTTGCGATGTATTACAGTTTTTTTCAATCGCTAACAAGCGCTTACCCATACTTCAGATACTTTTTCTAAACTCTTAACACAGACTCACACCAACAAAACACAATTGGCCAAATGGATCATTTTCTTCTCAAAAACACATTTTGTTAAATATATACTAACTCTTGATTTCAAAATAGAACACATCTTTCTCTGCACACACTAACTTTACCAAAACACTGGAAATCTGACTCAAAATGAAATTATTCTGTCAAAGAATAACACTTGTTTTCACTTCACAAGGTACATGCAGTCAATCAAAGTACACCAGGTTTCAAAATACTGGCTATTGTTGACATTACAAAAACTGTATAGACTTTTACGTTTCAGTTTTACAGGTATTTGTATGCAAAACATGCAATCCACTGTTTTTACACTAAATTTCTTGGTTGGGAACTGTGTGTCCACATGTACAGTAATGTTCACATTCAAAAGCATTCCAGTAAAAAACATTTTTTTTTTCCTTTACTGTTTACTACAGGAGGTACAGTAGAAACACGGTATGATAGAACAGAAAACGTTTTACAGTATTGCTTACAGTGAACAAAATATCCATGAAACACACAAGAGCATTCTGAACAAAAAAACAACAACATAAAGCCCAGATAAAAAGGGGGGAACTAAAAAAAGCACAAAATTAATGCATCTAATCTCTGCGATCTTCAGGGTTAGGCCACATGTTTTCATCAACATCACATCTGATATTATCCAAGGTGATGCACCTGGGATAAAACCGCTTGGTATGTCTGATCCACCCTTGGCAATCATGAACTGGGATGTCCTGTGAAGGGTGGAAGACATTGCATTCTTTAGAGGGACAAAAAATTCAACATATTCATTACTGTATGACCTTATTGACATGTCAAGTGAGAACAGAAACAGTCCATGTAAAATGCAATACTTACCCTGTTGATTTGTTGAAAGATGCATATAATGGAGGCATCCGTTGACTGCCTGCATGGTCAATGATAGTGGCACGAATTTCATCACTGACTACTGTTCTTGCAGCCCTTGGAATGCCACCACCACTCATTCTTACACCTCTACCTTGCCCTCTCCTTGGGCCTGCTCTTCTCACTGCTCCTGCACCTCTCACTGCATCTCTCACTGCTCCTCTCACTGCATCTCTCACTACCCCTGCACCTCTCACTGCATCTCTCACTGCTCCTGCACCTCTCACTGCATCTCTCACTGCTCCTGCACCTCTCACTGCATCTCTCACTGCCCCTGCACCTCTCACTGCATCTCTCACTGCCCCTGCAGCTCTCACTGCATCTCTCAGTGCCCCTGCAACTCTCACTGCATCTCTTACTGCTCCTGCACCTCTCACTGCATCTCTCACTGGGCCTCTCACTGCGACTCTCACTCCATCTCTCACTGCCCCTGCACCTCTCACTGCATCTCTCACTGCTCCTGCACCTCTCACTGCATCTCTCAGTGCCCCTGCAACTCTCACTGCATCTCTTACTGCTCCTGCACCTCTCACTGCATCTCTCACTGGGCCTCTCACTGCGACTCTCACTCCATCTCTCACTGCCCCTGCACCTCTCACTGCACCTCTCACTGCATCTCTCACTGCACCTCTCACTGCGACTCTCACTGCTCCTGCACCTCTCACTGCACCTCTCACTGCATCTCTCACTGCTCCTGCACCACTCACTGCATCTCTCACTGCCCCTGCACCTCTCACTGCATCTCTCACTGCCCCTGCACCTCTCACTGCATCTCTCAGTGCCCCTGCACCTCTCACTGCATCTCTCACTGCTCCTGCACCTCTCACTGCATCTCTCACTGCATCTCTCACTGCTCCTGCACCTCTCACTGCACCTCTCACTGGGCCTGCTCTTCTCTCTGGGCCCCTTGCTCTTACTCTTCCTCGTCCAGACATTACAGTGTTTGTCTTTTTCTGTTTCTGTTTCCAAAAACATCACTCCTCAAAGTTCTCCTTTTACTGTATATGTGTCAATGTAATAGAAAAAAATAACCCCTGCCACTGAGTCTAAGCCAGACTGGAATCAGCTGTGGTTGGCCCAATTTACCCAACATAAATCAGCTGTGTGTCAATTATTCAATAGTTTGTTTATTATCAGCTGAGATATATTGTTTTTGAACTGATATCATTGAAGAAGCAGAGGTTTTTATACTGTATCTAAGGTTTGGAATATTGTTTTTGCTATTGTGGGATGGTGTGTGTTAACATTTGTAAATACTACAAAAACAATCCATCATTTTGTTGGGAGGTATAGCTTGTCTGTTAAGAAAACGTAAGCATTATGGAAATGTGTTCACTGACTGCATATTGTGTGAAAACGACATGAAATGTATGAATGGTATGGCCACAAAAGAATGATGCTGTGCTAATTGTGTTTAGAGTTTTGAAAATGTGACAACTGGTTGGACAAACGCTTGTTAGCGACTGAAAAAAACTGTAAATCACTGCAGCACTGCAAACATATGGGTCATTTTAGAGAAGTAAAGGCAACTGGCACATTTATAAAAGTCAAGATGAGTTCTAACAGAGGCAATAGAAATGATTTATGTAATAACTTTACAAATAGTGGTTTATATGTTCTTTTCACATGTCCCCCAATCTAGCCCCAAAAAATACACTTAAAAATGAAACACCATAAACAACTTAATCCTAATGTTTTTTTGTGATGTCCTACTGAAATGTTTTTGATAAAAAATGTACCTTTTTTAAATTTTGCAAAGCATTTATTTAGAGTGAAAAATTGCTGTCCCCCATTTTGTTGTTGTTGTTATTACCGAAGAAAACACAAAAAGTCTCTCTGTACTGAAGCAAAACTTGGCCACATCTCAAACCATGTGACAAGGAAGACAAATTAAGCAATTTCCTCTCCCTGGACCATGCAGTGAATAGATGTATTTTGAAATAATAGTGTTGTAAACTCAGAAAACCTGAATGTGAAAATGTGTTTTTTGTGACTTTCCTCTGTTCAAATGAGTGATGTGTAGATTTCGACTGTGCTGACATTTTAAGATAAGGGCAAGATTAGCTTGAATTGTCAAACCCGAAACCATCAATACCAAATAATTTTTTGTCATTATCGAACAAGCTATGGTTGTTTTTGTATTGACATGTTTGTTTTGGTATTGATGTTAAGTTGTTCTTTCAGATTTTATTATAAAAATATACATAATTTCTAAATATAATACATACACTCACCGGACACTTTATTAGGAACACATGTACACCTGCTTATACATGTGATTATCTAATCAGCCAATCGTGCGGCAGCATTGTAATGTATAAAATCATGCAGATATTGGTCAGGAGTTTCAGTTTATGTTCACATCAACCATCAGAATGGGGAAAAGTGTGATCTCAGTTATTTTGACCGTGGTATGATTGTTGGTGCGAGATTTTGCAGGGTTTGAGTATTTCTGTAACTGCTGATCTCCCTGGATTTTCACACACAACATTCTTCGTCTGTTTCTTCACCACCGAGAACTGCTGGGCAGAGGCCATTCAACACATCTTGCCATGCCGCAGCTCAAGATCCCGTGTCCCGTCTGCTCGCCAAGGGCGTCCCCCTGCGACAGTGAAGGCAGCTCTGCCCCAGCGTACAGCTCCCCGCAGGACGCCCCTCCGTCTCACGAATCACCTCCCAGACCTGGAAGGCTCCCAAGTGCTCCTGAGACATGCAACCCAAGGGAAGAGACATCTATCACGGAGCTGGTGTTCAGACCACTCCATTCCCCGGGGGAGGGCCGGGTGGAGAATCTTTTGTTTCCTTTTCTTTGTTTGCCGCACTCCCAATGGGCTGTGGTACCCACATTGTTAAAAAAAGAGCAGTTTCCTCACTCCCTGGGTCACATATCCTGTGCCCACAACTTCCGTTCTCACGGCGAACTGGCGGTCAGGCCCACATGAACGCGTACCTCCCGCCTTCACATGCCTGACTGCACCACACTCGCACCCCAGACTGGCAGGTGGTGACGAGTCTAGAGGTCGTTGCTACAGAACCTCCTCCTCAGTTGCCTACCTGCCCCAGGCCGGGTACACAAGGGGAGGTATGTGCTTCGAGCCACCTCGGGACAAAGCAATGCTCCCTGACGTGACGTTAAACCCCCAGGTACGTCACACTTGATCATCCCCTTAGTGCTCCACGTCCGGAGCTTGGATGCATGGCTTACGCTTTCCAGTACGTCATGGTGGCTGGCCAGGACCATCCGACTTTGCTACGCAATTCAGTTCGCCAGGCACCTGAGTTCTGAACTGGGCCTTACACAGACTCCTCACAATCGAGCGCACGCAGTTGGAGCTGAACTGCCTGAGTACGTTCAGACCGGGCACATCGGTTCCACTGAAACTATTTCAGAGACTCCTGGGGCATATGGCATACTCAGCGATGGTCGCGCTGCTTGGGTTGATGCATATGAGACCTCTTCAGCACTGGCTTCAGACTCGAGTCCGGCACATACCATGTGACCCTCACCCCTCCTTGCCATCACTTATTCAGCCCTTGGACAGACTTCTGTATTCTATGGGCAGGAGTCCCCCTACAGCACGTTTTCAGATGCGTTGTAGGTACTACAGATGTAGTATGTCACAACTCGCCCGCAGTGGACGGTAAGTCGTTAGGGAAGAACGACCTGATCATCAGGTTCCTTAGAGGTGCCAGGAGGCTGAACCCTCCTAGGCCATGCCTGTTCCCCTCATGGGATCTCTCCGTGGTCCTCTCAGGCCTTCGGAGAGCCCCGTTTGAGCTGCTAGATTCAGTCGAACTAAAGTTCCTCTCATTGAAGACGGTGCTCCTGATTGCGCTCACTTCCATCAAGACCTGCAAGCATTCTCTGTCAGCGACACTTGCTTGGAATTCAGTCTGCCAGACTCTCACATCATCCTGAGACCCTAGGTTCGTGCCCAAGATTCGTATGACCCCTTTCAAGGATCAGGTAGTGAACCTGCAAGCGCTGCCCCAGGAGGAGGCAGACCCAGCTTTTATCTTTGCTGTGTCTGGTGAGTGCTTTGCGCACCTATTTGGATCGCACGCAATGCTTTAGACTCTCTGAGCAGCCCTTTGTCTGCTTTGCTGGACAGCTGAAAGGGATTGAGGCTTGCCCAGTGGATCACGGACACCATTGCGTTGGCCTACCAGACCCAGGATGTGCCGCCCCCTTGCAGGTTCAAGCACACTCTACGAGGAGTGTGGCATCCTCGTGGGTACTGGCAAATGGCACCTCTCTAGCAGACATTTGCTGAGTGGCGGGCTGGGCAATACCCAATACCTTCGTGAGATTTTAAAATCTCTGGGCTGAGCCGGTCTCGTCCCACGTTTTGACAGGTCCGAACATGTAGAATTCGTTAATAAAAATAATCTTAGCACTTTTTACAGTGTCTTCTTGTCGATAAAGATAAAAAGGAAAATAGGTCAAGAAAAACCATCACATTTCCATAGTTCCTATTAGAATGGACAGACAAGTACTTGTGTATGCTTCAGAAAGCCACATCCCAAGCAATGTTTATTATGCAAGAAGACTGTAACTAGTGTAGATGTATGTTGTAGGGTATGCACAGGTCAGGTTTGGGGAAATGTATAATTAATTTCAATGATCGTAATCAATGATTAATCATACGATTTGACCCAGATACCAATACATGTAAAAACGCCCCAAAAAGGGCTTATATAGTCCAGGAGTCTGCTTCAAATATATATAGATAATTAAACACAACGAATTATAATCAATTAGGAATATACATTATATGCAGACAGGCTATATTAATTTAATTAAACCCTCAATGGAACTGACCCGTAGGCTACCGCAACCGGTCAGTTCGTCCAGCGAACAGCTTTGCTAAATATTCCTGATCAATTCTCTTGAAGGTTTATTCTTAGTTATAAGCCTACTCATCAAAGCACGTTAACTTACTTTGATAATATCAGCTCCTAGCTTAAAATCGCACATTAAAGGGGCTTTGTTTTATGATCAACAAACACAGACAATCAAGCATATAATTGGGTTTAATACAAGGAACTAGGGTATATCACTACACTTGACAAACAGACACTTAACATGTAACATAAAATAAACATAAAATAAACAGAGTAGAAGCAATAAGGAAAATAAAGAGATTATTAAGGATAGCAACTTATTACAACAGTTAACCCTTAAGAGCCAGCAAATGGAATTACACACTTTAACGCGTTTGGATTTCAGATGAAATAATACTTGCAAAATGGACCTTAGTGTGGCTGAGCAAGACTGCGTGTATGTCGTGTCCTCGTGGCGTTCTTGAGACGGAGGATTTCGGTTCGGTGTTTCCAGAGCGTAGAGTTGAAACTCACTTGAAGAGAGAGAGTTGAAGGGTTGTTCCGAGAAGTTGCAATGTTCAGCAGAAGAGAAGAGAGAGATGTAAGATGGCTTGAAGAGGTCCGGGAGAAGTCCAAGGGAGGTCCAGAAGTGAAGTGGGGAAGTTGGGAGCAGCCAAGAAGACGAGAAGATAAGAGTTGAAGTGTTCAGCAGAAGAGGGTTGAAGTAAGAGAAGAGGAGTTGAAAAGGAAGATAAGAGAAGGTCCGTTGTTGGTGCAATTTATGCCCTTAGAAAACGTGTCCCACCTCTCATTGGCTCGACCAATAAGAAGAGTGGAAGTTTCAGGCGGGAATTTGGTTTATTGCCCTTTGTTCTGCGAGGGGTGGTAGCCGATGAAGAAACTAGAAAATATTCTTGTAATACTATGTTGTTGTTATCGACATATCATGTACACAGTCATTTCAATCTTCAAAATACCAAGTTATAGAGACCAAATATGCCACAAATATGATTTCGGTTAACCATAGTATGCAAAGTCTGAAACATTAACCCATTAGAGTTTGCAAGAAAACATAGATCAAGCAACATTTAAGGGAAATTGTGACATGGCACATTAGATACATGTCAATATATTTACCACATGGATTATATATATATATAGAATATATAGGATTGAAAGGGGTGCATTTCTCTTTCTCAGTACGAATTTGGTGAGAATCAGCCCTGTCTGAGCCTTCCTTTGGGGGTCGTAAAATTCTCCTTCCTTTGGGCAGGAGAATGATTCCTTTGTCCCGTCAGGCTCATTTGCATGTTTATGACTGTGTTTATGACGGTAAGAGATTTTGGGCTGAATGACTCAAAAGATGGTAAACATAGCCGAAATACAATTCTAAGGTGATCTTATATTTATATTCAGCTAGGACAAGTCGTAAGGTTTAATTTGATACCAAGAAAAGTATATTTGGTACCCTTAAAAGTGGATATACACTATGAGGCTGTTAGATATACGGCCTCAGAGTTTGAACTCTACAACAAAACAAGTTTAAACTATTTTTGATCTAACATCAGAAATACACAACAAATTAAACGTATTTTCTTAAGAATAAAACATTTCTAGGTTTTAACTGGAAGACACACACATTCTCTGTTGCCAACTTTTCACGTGCCCTTTTCTCACGTGGTGAAGCACAGAGTGTCACATGTGCGGGGTTTTTTAGAAAGCACCACGAGGATCCTCTGTCAATAGTTCCTTGTCTCTTTGTCAATAGCGCTGTAACGGTTACCCTGTCTTGTCTCACTGTTGCCCTTTGTTTGTAATTTTGTCACTTTTGTTATTCCTTAGTTTTCACTTTTGTCACCCTTGTACCTCCATAGTCTTGTTTTCCCTCATGTTCACTGTTCATTGTTTTCACCTGCCCTTGTTAATTTGCCTTTGGTTTCTGTTAATCACCTTGTCACCTAGTTTGTGTTCTGTTTGTTCATTGGCCCCTTTTTCCCATGTTTTTGTATTTATATCCTGGTTTTTGGTTTAGTCCTTGTCTGTCGTTGAATGCTGTTGTACGTAGTTTGTGCTCGCTCCCATGCCTGTGTTCCCGTGTTCCAGTTCCTGTGTTTTCGTGTTTTGTTTTCATTTGCCCATCGTGGTAGTTTTGTTTATTCATGCCTGTTTGTTTCCTTTAATCAATAAACCCGCATTTGGATCCTCATCCCTTGTCTGACTCCGACCTCATTCGTTACAGAACGACAGACCACACAATGGATCCAGCGGTTATTCGGGCCAACTACCGGTTGCTTAGCCTCAAACAAGAGGACCGCCCTGTTGAAGACCACATCAGCGACTTCATCGCGCTGGCGAAGTTCACGGACTTCCCGGACTCAGCCCTGGTGGTTTTCTTCAGGGACACTTTACACGTTTCGCTCAGGGAGCGTTTGCCGCCGGCTACGCGTGATTGGACTCTCCACGACTTCCTAGAGGCGACCTTACTGGTCTGCGGCTCACCGTACACCGTGGGCTTCGCCGAGAAGGACCCAACCTCTCCACCCACTGTGGAGACCCTTCAGCCGTCCGGGGCTCCTCCTGTCACGCCTACCCCGGTCTGCAAGCCAGAGCCTACGCCTGCCCTGGCCGGCGAGCCTGAAGTCACGCCGACCAGGAACAGCGTTCCAGCGTCGCCAGTCGCCTTCCATGAGCCAGCGCGGCCCACTTCGTCTGCCCGGAGGAGGGAGAGGAGACGGGCTTCCGCCTCCCGGCCCGCGCCAGCCCCGGTCTGCGAGCCAGAGCCCACGCATGTCACGGTCAGCGAGCTAAAGCCCACGCATGTCACTGTGAGCGAGCCTGAGTCCTCGTCAGCCACGGTGAGCGAGCTAGAGCCCACGCATGTCACTGTGAGCGAGCCTGAGTCCTCGTCAGCCACGGTGAGCGAGCTAGAGCCCTCGCATGTCACTGTGAGCGAGCCTGAGCCCTCGACCGCCCCGAGCCAGTGCCTGTAGCCTCAGACATCAGTGAGCCAGTGCCGATAGCCTCAGACATCAATGAGCCAGTGCCTGTAGCCTCAGATGTCCCTGAGCCAGCGCCTGTAGCCTCGACTGTCCCTGAGCCAGCGCCTGTAGTCTCAACCATCCCTGAGCCAGCGCCTGTAGCCTCGACTGTCCCTGAGCCAGCGCCTGTAGCCTCGACCGTCCCTGAGCCAGTGCCTGTAGCCTCGACCGTCCAAGAGCCAGTGCCTGAAGCCTCGACCGTCCAAGAGCCAGTACCAGAAGCCTCGACCGTCCAAAAGCCAGTGCCTGAAGCCTTGACTGTCCAAGAGCCAGTGCCAGTAGCCATGACCGTCCAAGAGCCAGTGCCAGTAGCCGTGACCATCCAAGAGCCAGCGCCAGTGCCCCTGACCGTCCAAGAGCCAGTGCCAGTAGCCATGACCGTCCAAGAGCCAGTGCCAGTAACCAGGTCCGTCCAAGAGCCAGCGCCAGTGGTCGTGCCCATCCTAGAGCCAGCACCTCTCGAGCCTTCCAGGGCTCCTCCTCCCGAGTCTTCCAGGGCTCCGCCTCCCAAGTCTCTCAAGTCTCTTTGAGTCTTCTAGGGTTCCTCCTCCCGAGCTTTCCAGAGCTCTGCCTTCCGAGTTTCCCGAGCTTTCCAGAGCTCCGCCTTCCGAGTTTCCCGAGCTTTCCAGAGCACCGCCTTCCGAGTTTCCCGAGCTTTCCAGAGCACCGCCTTCCGAGTTTCCCGAGCTTTCCAGAGCTCCGCCTTCTGAGTTTCCTGAGCTTTCCAGAGCTCCGCCTTCCAAGTTTCCCGAGCTTTCCACAGCTCCGCCTTCCGAGTTTCCCGAGCTTTCCAGAGCTCCGACTTCCGAGTTTCCCGAGCTTTCCAGAGCTCCGCCTTCCGAGTTTCCCGAGCTTTCCAGAGCTCCGCCTTCCCAGTTTCCCGAGCTTTTCAGAGCTCCGCCCTCCGAGCTTCTCAGAGCTCCACCTCTCAAGCCTCTCGAGCCTTCCAGGGCTCCGCCTCTCAAGCCTCTCGAGCCTACCAGGGCTCCGCCCCTCAAGTCTCTTGAGTCTTCCAGGGCTCCGTCTCTCAAGCCTCCCGAGCTTTCCAGAGCTCCGCCCTCCGAGCTTCCCAGAGCTCCACCTCTCAAGCCTCTCGAGCCTTCCAGGGCTCCGCCCCTCAAGCCTCTCGAGCCTACCTGGGCTCCACCCCTCAAGCCTCTCGAGCCTTCCAGAGCTCCGCTCTCCGAGCTTTCCAGGGCTCCGCCCCTCAAGCCTCTTCAGCCTTCCAGGGCTCCGCCCCTCAAGCCTCTCGAGCCTTCCAGGGCTCCGCCCCTCAAGCCTCTCGAGCCTCCCAGGGCTCCGCCCCTCAAGCCTCTCGAGCCTTCCAGGGCTCCGCCCCTCAAGCCCCTTGAGCCTCCCAGGGCTCCGCCCCTCAAGCCTCTCGAGCCTACCAGGGCTCCGCCCCTCAAGCCTCTCGATCCTACCAGGGCTCCGCCCCTCAAGCCTCTCGAGCCTTCCAGGGCACCGCCCCTCAAGCCTCTCGAGCCTTCCAGGGCTCCGCCTCTCGGGCCTTCCAGGGCTCCGCCTCTTGAGCCACCCAAGCCTTCGACGGCTCCGCCCTCAGAGCTTCCCGAGCCTCCTACGGCTCCGCCTCCCGAACCTCCTATGGCTCTGCCTCCCGAGCCTCCTACGGCTCCGCCTCCCGAGCCTCCTACGGCTCTTCTCCCCGAGCCTCCTGCGGCTCCGCCTCCAGAGCCTTCCTCGGCTCCGTCTCCTGAGCCTTCCTCAGCTCCGTCCCCGGAGCCTTCCAGGCCTCCGCCTCTAGAACTGCCTACGGTGCCACCGCCCTCGGCTCCACCTCCTGAGCCATCCTCGGCTCCACCTCCTAGGCCTTCCTCTGCTCCGTCTCCTGAGCCTTCCTCTGAGCCTCCAGAGCCTCCCTCAGCCCCGCCTCCAGAGCCTCCCTCAGCCCCGCCTCCTGAGCCTCCCTGAGCTCCGCCTCCTGAGCCCCCAGAGCCTCCCTCAGCTCCGCCTCCTGAGCTCCCAGAGCCTCCCCCAGCTCTGCCTCCTGCTCCTCCAGAGCTTTCCATGGGTCTGCCTCCCTTGGCTCCGCCTCCTGGGCCTCCAGAACCTCCCACAGCTTCGTCTCCAGAGCCCCTCTCAGCTCCGCCTCCGGGACCTGCCCCTGTCCTGAGGTTGCCTCCCAGGCCTCCTGGACCTGTCCCTGTCCGATGGCCACCTCCCAGGTCCCCTGAACCGGCCCTTGCCTTGTGGCCAGCTCCCAGGCCATCCAAACCGGCCTCTGTCCTGTGGCCACCTCCCAGGCCCCCCGAACCGGCCCCTGCTCTGCGGCCATCTCCCAGTCCACCTAAACCTGCCCCTACCCGGTGGAAGCTTCCCAGGCCACCCGACCTGGTTCCCTGCACACACCCCCAGAGACTGCTAATCTGCCCTCTCGCCCTCCTTTGTCTGTCTCCGTGTCCCTTGTGCCCCCCTTGGCCTGCCTGTCCGCCCCTCGTTGCTCCCTGGACTGCCTGCCTGCACCTCGTCGCCCCCCGGACTGCCGGTCTGCCTCTCGTTGCCCCCTGGACTGCCTGTCTGCCCTTTGTGCCCCCTGTCATTTGTCAGTTGTTCTTCCTGTTTTTTTGTTTTCTTGATCGTCTGGTATCCAATCCTTGAGGGGGGGGGCTATGTAACGGTTACCCTGTCTTGTCTCACTGTTGCCCTTTGTTTGTAATTTTGTCACTTTTGTTATTCCTTAGTTTTCACTTTTGTCACCCTTGTACCTCCATAGTCTTGTTTTCCCTCGTGTTCACTGTTCATTGTTTTCACCTGCCCTTGTTAATTTGCCTTTGGTTTCTGTTAATCACCTTGTCACCTAGTTTGTGTTCTGTTTGTTCATTGGCCCCTTTTTCCCATGTTTTTGTATTTATATCCTGGTTTTTGGTTTAGTCCTTGTCTGTCGTTGAATGCTGTTGTACGTAGTTTGTGCTCGCTCCCATGCCCCCGTGTTCCCGTGTTCCCGTGTTCCCGTGTTCCCGTGTTCCCGTGTTTTGTTTTCATTTGCCCATCGTGGTAGTTTTGTTTGTTCCATGCCTGTGTTCCCGTGTTCCAGTTCCTGTGTTTTCGTGTTTTGTTTTCATTTGCCCATCGTGGTAGTTTTGTTTATTCATGCCTATTTGTTTCCTTTAATCAATAAACCCGCATTTGGATCCTCATCCCTTGTCTGACTCCGACCTCATTCGTTACAAGCGCATTGTGCTGTGGAGACTAGTCGGCGCTATTGCAGTAATTAGGGGAGTTTTAACAGTAAGTTCTTGTTTGTTCGGAACCTGCTGAGTTAATGATTATCCTTCATTGATTCCTCCAGACGCTACAATGTGAAGAGGTCAGAGCTCTTGTATCAGTCAGATTTACTCTCTCTGTTGTAGACTACATTTGAAAGCACTTTTATGTTTATTTTATTGATTTATTTTTGTCATGTTTTGTCTCAAACTTCATCTGTCTTTTGTCTTATGTAGTTAACAAATTTTATACTCTGGTAATATTTTACAAGTAAAGCACTAAAGCATGTGATTCTGCTGACTTTAGGAGCAGCATTTTAACATTTTCCTGTGTACATTCTGCAGCATTTATGTAAATATGGGCTACAAAGCATCTCTAGACTACAAAGTATTCCCATGACCTTACTAGATGAAGTTTGTCACAGTGACAGTATCACAGCACAGTGACGGTAACACCATGTTATCAGTATACACCTCTAACAATATACAGTATATAAAAAGTCCCATCAGTTAGCTGGTTCTGAGACTCACTAACCCGGTTAACAGTACTAACCATAACCAGCCTCAGACCAGCACTGCTTTACAACCAAACATCAGAATAAATCAGATCATCAAACAACCTCAAATCACCTATCTGGAACATTGGGATCAAGAAACTAAAACAAAGCAAATTACAATTCTATCGGACTCTAAAATCAAAGTATGAATTGGAAGAGAATCTCCTGACTGTCAGAGATACAAAGCAGAGACAGATCCTGAGCAAGTACAGGCTCAGTGAGCACAGTCTCGCCATCGAGAGAGGCAGACACAGAAAAAAATGGTTTTAACGTGTCACAGTCTGAGAGACAGTGGGTGAATCTGTGTTATGTGTTTTACCCCTGTGTGTCACCCCAATGTTCACCACAGTGACCCTCAGTTTATGTGTGTATATTCATTTATATGTAAGTATATGTCAGTTCTCTTCAGTTATTTAAACACTGTGGTCTTCAGCAGTTCTGAACCTGTTTTGTATTTGTTTTTATAATTTATTTTTATATTTGTTAAACTAAATGTAATTATAGATTAAGATGTAGTTCTGCTTTTTTACACAACCTCTGCTTTGGCAATATTATATTGTTTACATTCATGCCAATAAAAACCCTTTGAATTGAATTAAATTGAATATCATGTTATGTGCATGATACTCTTAAGATGTGTGTCCAAAAAACAAAACCTAAATTATTACATGCTCAACAAAAAGACAGAAAGAAATAGATGTGATGGATATGACAGGTTACACTATTCCCGTATTCCTCTTCAACAACTGTAACTCAATTTTATTCTTCCTCAATGCCCTCAACCTCATATAGTGCAATGTATCGTGTCCCAGACACCATTTAGACATTAAAGTCCACATTAAGCACCCTCAAGAGATCTGTATCTCATTCGCTAATCAGAGATGTTGTCCTACTGCACCATCAAGGACTTATTTGATGAGAAACAACTCGTCATGATTAACAATGATTAACACCAAAGTGAGAGGAATAAACTACCGCAAGTGTCCTGTCTTAAAAGTTCCCTAATCCAGGTCTGTACTATTATAAGATGCAGTGTGTTGTGATTTACATAGGGAGACGAGCCCTCTTTCTTGTTTTGAATGCTAATGATGCTAACTCAAGCTAACTCTACCGGAGAGAGTTGTAAAATTGCCAGATATGCCGAGCTGAAGGCAAAACAGGTGAACAGTTCCAATGTATAGGGAAATGTTTTCTCAGATGAGTTACAGAGCACTGTTAAGTTGTGTGGACATTGATTTCAATGAGCAAATTGAGATCTCATGATAGCTTTTGTCCGAGTAGTTTCGTGAGGGCATTTGTACACCAGTCACCTTGGCATAAATGTGAGCTGGATGTTGGACTGACGAGTTTGGATCATTTGTCATGTGGAGAGAATATGCCATTTATTATGCCACTGGACATGCCACTGATAAAAGACATTGTTGTTTTATCTGCTATCAGTCACCTGTCTGACATGTCTAAACTTGCTACCTGAAAAGTTGGACAGACACTGGAAAAATGGACGTAAAGGTTTCCAAAAACAACAACTCATGCCAAATAACAAGATTTGTCACAATCTTATGATTAAAACTAGGCATGTTCTGATATTGCGCTCATGTTCTTGTACTTGTGTTCATAAAAATGCTCAGATACCAAAAACTGATGTATGAAAGTCATTTCACAAACATTCACAGCACAATTTAAAATCACGTTATGTCCTTGTGTGATTATTAAACCACAAAGGCTGTAATTTAATGAGATAAATATATAGTTTGCTTGTGTTGCACGCTTCAAATGTAAGCGCTTGTGAATGTGTGGAGCCAGTGTTGTGCTGACGGTGGCTACTTTTACTGATCATCATACACGGAAAACACCATCATGAGCATCACATGCTCTGTTTGGAGCAGATGACAGCCGATGACACCAGGCAGAGCGCTAATCCACTTTTTAGCGGGAGGCACATACAGATTACATACTGTAGTTATTTAATTAAATAGCAGCAATTTGCATTTTAATAATCACATTGAGTCCCGTATTGATCTGCTTTTCCAGAAGTGAGAAGCTACCGTCAAAAACACAGCAAAAAAAGGGCTCAAAATAAAAGCTCAATTTAAATGGAAAAAAGTAGAAAGAAATATATATAGTTATGAATACAGCTGTGATGCTCTGTTCTGCAGCAATTTATTGCACAAAAATGACTTCAGTGTTGTATTTTGGATTGTGCTGTGAGGTTCTGTGTACAAGCATTACATTTGATAAAAATAATGCAATATTATTAAACAACGTCCAACAGTAGAGAGTGCTTCAACAGTGGAGTGTAAACTTACGGTGCTCTATGGTCATGGGTTCGTATTGGTCCAGAAACAATCAAACAAACAAACGCTATACTGTAACCATGGCACTCAGTAATTTAAAAGCCTTTATCAGTACATGGCTCTGTTACTTAAACTCTTACCTTTTAAAATGTTTTTTTTTTTTTTCTTTTTTTCTACTGAGCCACGTGATAATAAATTACAAATCTTCATATGAATGACTCTTATGAGCCGGTTCTTTTGAATCTACAGAGTGATCAATATATCTGATTCCCAAATGAATGACTCGAACCAGCCGGTTTTTT
Source organism: Xyrauchen texanus (assembly GCF_025860055.1). Classification (NCBI taxonomy): domain Eukaryota; kingdom Metazoa; phylum Chordata; class Actinopteri; order Cypriniformes; family Catostomidae; genus Xyrauchen; species Xyrauchen texanus. The sequence goes on from NC_068315.1 coordinate 37,190,453, forward strand.
AGTGAATAAAAAATGTGCTGAACCGCAAGTCATTGACTCGAAGGGAACCTAGAACTCTTATGTAGACATGTGTCATGCGTAAATCAGAGGAATTTCTGCATGATTTGACAAATTGTAAAGATGGATGTATTTGGCCATTGTACCACATCTCACACATTACATATGTATCTGATCGGGGTCTGCTTCAATAAATTCAACAGATTGACTTGTTGTTTAGAAAACCCACAGACTACTCAAGTATGAAAATATTTTGTTTTGCACATCCCTCGTTCAGAAAGCCACTATAAAGTGTGACACATTCATGAGTGATGAATCAACCATTCAGAGTTTAAAAAAAACTTTTTCTGCGTTATTACCGCATCATAGACCTGACAATAGCAGAAGTGCCTCCCCAACATAATAAAAGATTTGTCATCCAACTGGAAGTGTCTAATAAAAGTCAATATGGCAGAACACTCGCAGCTGCTGGTTTGTGTACAAAGAAGTTGCTGAAATTCAAACTTTGAGTGCTGACAAATGTAAAATCATGCTGCTTTTTGGAATCTTAAATCTGGTTGTTTGTGGGGCATGAGATCGATCTATAAAACCCTCACAGCCCTAAAGCTGACTGCATAATTAACCTCAGGAACACGCAAGACTTTTTGGAATCAGATATTATTGCTTTTTAATAATTTATATGGGTAGATTTCATTGGGGTAATTGGTTTAATATGGACAATTAAATATGATCACCAAACTAGGGGAGACCAGGGCAAGTTGTTACACTTTTGACTTTATTTTTTTTATAGCTTTTGTACCTAGAAGTCTTGACTAAAAAAATAAAAAATAGAAACAATTATAATTTCCACAGTTATTGGCCAGGAATTAAAAAGATAAAGATCACTGAACAGACACTGATCTCTAGTGGGGCATGTTGTCACAATGGGAACCTCCATTAAACAGCCTTTTATAGGGTTCTCAACTAAACTTAAACAATACAACAATTCTTGAAACACACAAAAAATATGAAACAGTAAATATTTCCTACACCATTATCAAGCCATTGTTTTGGTCAACAAAAATGTAATAATTAAATTGAATAATAATAATATTAATAATAATAATAATAATAATAATAATAATAGTAATAATAATAACTTTGTAAAAATGTACTGTGAGCTCTGTTCAGACAATACAAACTTTCAGTTAAAATCTACTTACTTGATATATTGTAATTAACTTGTATGCAAATGTTGGAGCATTTAATAACATAATAATAATGATTTATGAGGAATTTAAACTAGGTGCTTTAAAACGAAAATATTACGTATATAATTATAATTGCTGAGATACAGCCCCCGTGACAACTAGCCCCATCTCCCCTATACAGTTTTAAAGTACTTTACTGCATCTCTGCATTCACTTCAATTTGCTTATTTGGTAATTCATTGACTTTGATTGTACAGAAAACACAACATAAAGAAACTTTTTTGTCCTAAAGTCGCCAGCCTCCATTGTGCAACACGGCACCAGCATCTGAACGCCAGCTCTGTCTGAGACAGTCCCCAACATCCGTCACTGACAGAAGCCCACACCTCCCCAGGAGCAAACGAGCTGGGCAAGGGATAATTATCTGTGTCCGATATTGTTTTTCCAGCTGAATTTTAAGTACAGAGAAAAGTCTTTGGCTGTTTCTGTAAGATCGGCATCTGCCCCATTAGAGTCTTCTGGAATGCTAATGGCCTGCGTTCAGACATTGATCACATCAATCGTGATGTCATTATACAGATATAGTATAGTGTGCATGCACCACCATCAGAGGGAGCAGTGCTATGAGGTTTAGTTTTTGTAACGTAGTTATTTATTTGAGATTAAATAAAACAAAATTAATTGTAGGACTAAGAAACACTGAGTATGTTGTAGCTAGAGGAAAATCGTATTGCTCAGAGGTTGCTCAGGAGAGTTAGTGGAGATCTCATTTATGTTTTATTAAAGTATCAACTTTGTATGTTTCCTGAGGAGTTTTTGCAGAAACACCTGAGACAAAGAGACTCAAATTGCGGATATACCCAACTGATCCCATTTCAGGAGTTCACTCTGGGCTGTCAGTAAAGAATTCAAATTTCGATACACAGATTCATGTGACAAAACAACATGATTGTGCTGATCCAACATTTGCATACATTTAATTACTGTATATCAAGAATGTCGATTTTAACTGAAAGTTTGTACTGTCTGTTTTCTCCAAACAACTTTGAGTTAATGAAACATTTTTACAAGTTATAATTATTATTATTATTATTATTTCAGTTTAATGATTACAATTTTTGTTGAGCAAAACAATGAATCAATAATAGTGTAGGACATTTGTGTTAAACCTATCCATCAGTGGAGTAAAAATGTAGTGTTACAGGGAAAATGCAACCTGAATCTCACTCGTCTTTTTATTTCTTTATTATTTATTATTCCCTGATCACTTCCTAAATTCAACGCGGGATCTGAACCCAGATCTCGCACGGTGCTTATGCATCAAGCACTGCCATGGGGGACGGTAAACGCACAGGAGCCGATGCAAAAATGTCTGATGGGAGAAGCGTGTGATTATGTTGGTCATTCTGAGCCACTTTTCACCATTGAATCAATTCCAAATAGATAATCTGCCCTACTATTGTTTCTAGTTACAACACTGTAATATTCAATGCTTCATGCAGACTATGTGACATTACAGCAGTACAACCGGTTGTGCATCCCGCTTCATGTTGACTTGCATTTTGTTTTTGACCGCATTTTAAAAGATTAGAATGTAAGATACAGGGTTTTTATTTTAAACTGTTGAATCTCGTTGACATCATGGAAAAGAAAAGTTACTTCAAATCAGCAATGTAATGTGCAATGCATACTACACGCGTTACATTTTTGAACTTTATTCACCTTCAAGAAAAGGAATGAGCTGTACTTTTTTTTAAAGTGCATGGGCTGCCACTGGGTTTTTTGTACCAGAAAAACTTACATTTACATTTACATTTATTCATTTGGCAGACGCTTTTATCCAAAGCGACTTACAAAAGAGGAAGAACATCAGCGAATCATCTTAGGGAGACAGTGGTACAAAAAGTGTCATATTACAAAGTTTCACTATCATCATAATAGTATACAAAACAGATTTAAGTGCAACAAGAAATGTAAATAATTTTTTTTTTTTTTTTTTTGTGACCGGTTAAGTGCTTTTGGAAAAGATGTGTTTTTAGCCGTTTTTTGAAGATAGAGAGTGAGTTAGCTTCCCGGATTGAGTTGGGAAGGTCATTCCACCACCGTGGTAAAAGTGTTTTGGTGCCTCTTTGTTTTGGTACGACATGGTGACGTTCCTTAGCCGACCGCAGCCTTCTGGTGGGAACGTAGCTCTGCATAAATGTTTTTAGGTATGCTGGAGCAGACCCAGTGACTGTTTTATATGCCAGCATCAGGGCCTTGAATTTGAATATGTGCATGAACCGGCAGCCAGTGGAGAGAGACAAAGAGTGGTGTAACATGTGCTCTCTTAGGTTCATTAAAGACCAGACGTGCTGCTGCATTCTGGATCATTTGGAGAGGTCTAATAGCACATGCAGGAAGGCCTGCAATGAGAGCGTTACAGTAGTCCAGTCTAGTTATGACAAGGGACTGAACGAGCAGTTGTGTGGCATGTACAGAGAGGAAGGGTCTTATCTTCCTGATATTGTAGAATGTAAATCTACATGATCTTGCAGTTTTTGAAATGTGGTCTGTGAAATTTAGCTCATCATCAATGGTTACCCCTAGATTTCTGACCATTTTGGAAGGCGAAACTGTAGTTGGACCCAGCTGCACGGTGATGTTGTGTTCAACAGCCGGGTTGGCTGGAAAGACAAGGAGTTCGGTCTTGGCAGGGTTGAGTTGAAGGTGGTGTTCCTTCATCCAGGCTGAGATGTCTGCCAGACAGGCAGTGATTCGAGCGGTCACTGTGGTGTCGTTGGGCTGGAAAGACAAGTAGAGTTGCGTGTCATCAGCGTAGCAGTGGTAAGAGAAACCATGTGACTGGATGATGGGTCCCAGTGATTTTGTGTATATGGAGAAGAGAAGTGGCCCAAGCACTGATCCCTGAGGTACCCCAGTAAGTAACTGGTGTGGCTTGGATACTTCCCCTCTCCATGCTACCTCAAAGGACCTTTCTGAGAGATAAGAGTTGAACCAGTCAAACACAGTTCCAGTGATACCCAGTTTAGAGAGGGTGGAGAGTAGGATCTGATGGTTGACTGTGTCAAAGGCAGCAGAAAGGTCCAGCAGAATCAGAACGGATGATCTGGATTCAGCTTTCGCCTGTCTCAGCGACTCGATGACAGACAGCAGGGCAGTCTCCGTGGAGTGTCCACTTTTGAAGCCTGACTGATTGTCATCCAGCAGCTTGTTCTGTGAGAGATAGGTGGAGATCTGATTGAAAATGTTAGTATGTATGTATAAGTAAAATAATAAAAGAGATAGAATAGAAAAATACTTAAGTGCTTTGGTGAGTGGAGCCTTGTCAGTGTACTTGCTCGGTGGACTCGTACAGGTAGACTCGCTGGTCTTTACCCAAGTAGGTCTTCACACGAGGGCCACCACTTCTGCTGCCGCTTCCGCGTCAGCATTAAGTCCAATAAATAACCACTTTTACCAGCCATTCAGTGGACAAAAGCAGCCACGCCTTAATGCTAACAAAGCTAGTCACGTGGTCACCCGAAACTGAAACTCAGGGTTGCGCGGGAACAAACGCAACTTCTGTACAGCGCAAATAAATTATGCTGCACTTTAGCAATAAATAATACTCTAAAACAAGTGAAGCACTGTTTGCAGACACTAAAACGATGATAGTTTTACACACACACAGGATAACCAACCCGAAGTCTAAGCAAATCTAGCAACGAATCATACGTGACAAGTTTAAACAAGTTTAACAATTCTATCAGTGAATACTATGGGACAAGTCAACACAAATATAGCGCATACACACCAAACACACGTCTAAGCGACCCACGTTCAAGACAGTAAACAAACAGCACCTGATCTAGCAATGAATACCACTATAACAACGTTAAAAACAATGAAATAAACACACTTACATACAACTGCAGACTCCTGTAGATAGATCGCTTCTCACTTGTTTTGGCATCAGAATTGCACCCTAAGGATTGTGTACCTTTTAAAGGCACATTTATATATTTTGTTCCTCTGGTACCTTTTCTTCCGTTTATGTTATAGCATTACAATCTGCTCTTTTGGGAGTCTGAACATTCAACACAGAGCTCTGCTGAGGGAAAAGTGAGTATTGCTGTTGACCCTCATGACCTTAAAACTCATCTTGTTTAGCATGGCCTTGTGAACCAGACTCTAAGAACCACTCCTGCTGGAGGTTACAGGTCCTGGAATAAGTCAGCACACTTCTGGAGCCAAACAAAGTGAAGACAGAGCTAAGGCAAGGACGCAATATTAGTGTCCATTGATGATAGCTGTTTCTTAAATTCAGTTGAAGCTCAGACTCTTGATGTAAAGCTGCACTGATGTCTTGAATAAGTTCAATGCTAATGGAAGTTTAATGCTGCTAAAACAAGGGGGTGCAGTTTCATCTCCAATAACTTTGATTAGCAGCTGAAGATTGCAAATAAAATAAAGCCGGAGCTCAAGTGGGTGTTGGTGGTTTATGCGGTCAAGTGTTTTGCTGAGTAAGGAGACAGACTACCATGCTAGAGAGAGCCGTATCAGGCGAGCTGCTTTTGATTTACACAGGGTAGATGGCGATGAAGGCGGCTCGGCTCTGGATCAGCAGGCACTATGGCTCACTGGCTCCCTCAGGTGGCGCTCTGCACCTCAAAGCTTCTGAAAACGTATATACTTACTTTCAAAATACAGTCAGTGTTCTTGGAGATATGTTGCATATAATGGTAGGAGTTCAACAACTTCTGGTTGCTAAATCAATGGAAGTTCAACACAAATCTGGTCACCAGCATATGTTGTGTTTTGGATGCTGGCATGCTGGTGTCCAGAACAGGCCTTTATTAACCAGCAAGATTATCTTGGAAAACCAGCTTCAACAGAAATACCATGATTGTCAACTAGCTTAACCAGACCAGAAGTAACCAGCATAAGCCAGCGCAGACCAGTATGGAATAAAAACAGAAATGGACTTTTCAGCAGGGTTAAAGAGTTTATTCACCCGAAAAACTAAATTTTTTCATCATTTACTCACCCCAATGCCATTGCAAAAAACTGTCTTTCTTTAGAACACATTGTTCTTTGTAGTCATGTTCAAGCTGTCAGATTTCTACAATAACAAAAAGGCCAATGTGTTGATGAGGTTTAACGCAAAGCGTCTTGCAGCAGTAAGTTACAAGTGCAAATGACATTTTAAGACAGCAGCGGAGGAGAACAATGACATGAGGGTGATGAAGACCAAACCGGTTGAAACGTTGCCTTTTGTAATAACGTTTGGAGCTTTATTTTCAGCGTGTGGACATTTAACCCTTTATTTGATGCTCATTCAAAAATGTTGTCCTGCGCCTGAGCCCAACTTGGTTTTTGGATGTGCACAAATATTTGACAATTGCACACCTACTTGAGCTCACAGTTTATATTGTTTTCATTTAATGTGTTTTATTGCCATACAATTCTTATTTAATTGGGACAACCTATGCATCGTTAGAAAGGTGCACTCCAGCTTCGATTGTTCGCCACAATTTTATTTTTTCAAGGGACTTCTGCAAACAATCCCATCCTTGTAACTTCTATTCAAAAATCATGTTGCTGATGGAACATGTATTACATAAATGAACAATATATGGCAAAATATGGTTTGTCTATATTTTCTAAGCAGTCTCTTGTATATTTAGATGTTTATTATAGAGAAAATGCAAAGATGTCACTGCAGCTGTCATTTGGTCCATGCTCATTCTATGAATAGAATCCACATGAGCTCAGTACAAGTAACTTTGGAAAACCTGACAATAATTTTAGTTAAGAACATGTACATGTTGTCATTGCACATTTCATAGCAATATCTTACCTACTGTTCTCTTCATTTTAAAGAAAGTAAAACAATTTCCTTCAATCTATTCTCTTGGCCATTTATGAAGGTGCATGAAACTGTTGGAAACTTGCAGTACCTTTAGTGATACAAGTTTCATATAAACAGTGCAAGAGCATGTGCACCCAACGCTAATCTCCATCATACCTGTTTGCCATGTTTTCCAAACATGGTGCCTTTTCACAGTGGAGAGAGAGCTTGCGTGCTCATGGTTGCCAGATTGTGCAGCTAAAGCGAAACACTGGCAGAATATTTCCAACTGTGCAAGTGTAAAGATCTGATTGGGGCATTGCCTCTCTTGATATCTGGCACCGCAAATATGTGGAAATCTATGATCGCCATTATTTAAAGTCTGTAATTTATCAAATGTAGGGAATTCAAATATTTAACTAGCATGATTAGTCCTAAAGGGGATGGTAAGGGGGATGGCATCCCACCGCACCCTCCCCCCTCAACTGGAGTCCTCCTACACACACATTATCATAAACTTGACACATCTTGTAGGTTTGGTGATCTCTACTGTGGTGATGTTCACATGCTCTTGTGGCACAGAGGGTGATTAGGTCAAATATCACAGCGGCAATAATAGTGACTGTGGCAGTGCGGTGTGAAGTTGATCTAGTTTGCGTTCATTCTTATCTCTCGGCACTCTCCTCAAGGTCTTTGCCTTCCTCTGTCTTTCCTTGACCTCATTATACAGCCCCCTCTTCCATTTTCCACCATATTCTCCCAGAAAATTGTGGCTGCCAACAGATCATCTATCTCTGTCTGCAGTCTCATATTCCATTCCTTCTCTGTCGTGTGGAATGTCTTTCTCTCGCTGTCTTTTGTGCACACACAAACACTTCTACTTTCTCACAAACACAGATACTGAACAGGAAAAAAAAATATTCAAAGGGAATACAAGATTATTTTTCTTACCGGATTGGCAAATGGCTTTTTCTTGTTTTAACTCAAACCCTGCCATTTTTTTAAGATTCCCCTAAAAACACGATTTGAAATATGATGTCATTCTGATTCCCAAGTACCAGTAAATAAGTAAAGTAAATACCAGTAAATACTCAGTAAGACAAGTTTTTTTGTTGTTGTGTTGAATTTAAAAAAAAAAACATTCTCCTTGAGACCCCTGTGTTGTTTTCCAACATGAGAACATGACACATTGGTCACATCCAGACTAATCCATATTTGAAAATTCTATTTTCAGTTTCCAAATGTCATTATTTCCCAATGTGTTAATGGAGAGTGTTTTCAAAACACTCATTTTTGGTGGAGGAAAACACTGTTCTAGTCTGGATAAGAGGCATAAGCATAGCAAAAATAACACTTTCTAAAGAAAATAAATAAGTGTGTACATGGTGTAAACACCCCCAAAGAAATGCGTCTGATTGGTGAAAATATGATTATAAAAACATTAGTTTTGGCTGCATGCACAGAATGACCCTCAGAAGCTGAGCACATCAATAAATGTGCACATACATGACACACATGTGACCGATCACGGAAAGTAGGGACACAAGTCGGTTTTGGGGCATTTTGAGTTATTCACAGATTCTGAAAGTGTAGTCTCCAAGCTTTCCAATGATTTGTAACACATGGAAATCTGACAATATTTGGAGAAGTTGTGGCCATTTGAAGGTAGGCACTCAAAAAAGCTAAAAGGGGAGAAAACGGCCTCAAAAGATTGTGCAGTTCTCACCTCTCTCTGCTGCTGGGAGTGACAATAGGGCTCATTTACATCTCATTTAGATAAGCCATACCCCTGTAAAGCTCCCCTGTAAACATGGACTAAACATGAGATAACGTGTAATGCGTGTTCTTAGAATGAACAAAAAACGACAAACTTTGATGTTTATGGAAACTCACCCCATAAGAAACAGAAAAGTATTCTTGCAGATCTCGTTGCCTCCAATGAAATAAGTCGTTCGGGCACACTTTCTCTTTGTCGGGGTCTTCTTTGTGGATGTAACCATCTCCGAAGTTTGCACTGTAGCGCCTGTTTGCCTCTAAATGTCCAATAATTCGCATGACGCCAGTCCGATACATTCTTCCTCGTCTTCATCTTCGCTCAGTTGTAGATTAGGGATATTATTCAGTCTTATCATGCCACTTTCATCGTCGCTCAGATCGTCTTTCAGAATCAGTGAACGCTTGTTCATAAGCATCCGGCTTGTCGAAGAAGTACTTCAAAACATTTTCGTTGTAACGCCACGGTTCAGCTTCGTCTGCGACATTCTTTGCGGCGTCCATCTTCATTGAATTTTGATATCAGATAGAGCCGGCTAGAGGCTGCATAATAAGTAGTCACGCTGTTAGGGGCGGGGGCAAAAGCGCCGGCGGCTATTCAGTACGGAAATACACACAGACAATGACACGCCCCTACTGCATGCTAGAATCTCCGAAAAACAAGCCGATTTCAACCTCAAAATGTACGCTTTTAAATATACCAATACTGTTATCTCAAACATGGAGAGGCTTCTTCATGATCTCAACTAACAGATTCTGCAAAAAAGCGGAAATCACCAATTTTGGAAAAAAACACTTGTTTCTCATTTTGCTCACAAGTTGTGCTGCCGACTTGTGTCACTGGTTTCCATGACGGGTCACATATGTGGACTTGCAAGGCCTTAATGTGTAATTCAGAATGGCCTTCAAAGTAAATTAATACTTCCCATTTCTTATGAGGCTAGTTCAATTTGCTTCTCAAAAGCTTGACAGGACACCATAAGAAGATTCATTAATAATTGACTTTAGCATACATCAAATGGATTTAATTATCATTTACTGTGTATTCCCTTGCCCCATACTTGCCACCACAGTTACTGCTCGAATCTCTGCCTGTTTGGCAGACATCTTGGCCTGGATGAAGGAACACCACCTGCAACTCAACCAAGCCAAGACTGGATTGAGTTGCTCCTTGTCTTTCCAGCCAATCCTGCCGTTGAACACAGCAACCATCGAAAACAAATTCAGTTTCACAGACCACATCTCAAAGACTGCAAGATCATGTAGATTTACATTCTACAATATCAGGAAGATAAGACCCTTCCTCTCTGTACATGCCACACAACTGCTCGTTCAGTCCCTTGTCATAACTAGACTGGACTACTGTAACGCTCTCATTGCAGGCCTCCCTGCATCCGCAATTAGACCCCTGCAAATGATCCAGAATGCAGCTGCACATCTGGTCTTTAATGAACCAAAAAGAATGCATGTTACACCACTTCTTGTCTCTCTTCACTGGCTGCCGGTTGATGCAAGTATCAAATTCAAGGCTCTGATGCTGGCATACAGAACATTCATTGGGTCTACTCCAGCATACCTAATTTAATTTCTGCAGAGCTAAGCCCAATAGAACCTGTGGTCCGCTAAGGAACACAAAGAGGCACCAAAACACTTTCCCGGACGGTCAGCGTCATCATACTATGTTGGTGGAATGACCTTCTCAACTCCATCCGTGAAGCTGACTCACTTTCTGTCTTCAAAAAACAGCTAAAATCACATCTTTTCCAAAAGCACTTAACCAGTCACTAAAACAAATTACAAAAAATTATTGGTTGCACTTTACTTTGTTTTTAATACTAAAAATGTTTCCTTAAGATGATTTGCTTATGTTTTCCTCTTTTGTAAGTCACTTTTGATAAAATCATCTGCCAAATGAATAAATGCAAATGTAACAATTTGATCAAATTAACATTTTAGTCTTTCCCCATTTTGCTTTGATGATAGCATCGAGATGACATGGACTTCACAAGTTTGTGCAAAACCTGATTATCTATGCTATCTCAGCATGTTTTGAGAATATTCCATAGAATATATTGTGTTCTTCGAAGGAAGCAAAAAAATCTGAGCTTTTGTACGAAGGTCAATGTAATGTTTTAAACAATATAACATTGATCATTTTTCACATGGCCAATGTCACACGTGCTTTCATTCGATTAATGACCCAGAAATAGAGCACAATGGTTACTATTTCTTAACTTTTCTTAGTTTTTTTTTTCTCAAAACCCTAAAGCTTTGATATTCACAGATTTAAATGAAGAAAACAAACGTTTGGTTACGTATGTAACCTCCGTTCCCCGAGGGAGGGAACGACACGTTGTGACACTAGGGGTCTCTCTTGAGCGCCGATATCCACCTCTGATCTATGAAAAAAGGCCAATGAGAGTTGGCAGCCGGTATTTGCATGTCCCGCCCCCGGACATACGGGTATTTAAGCGGCGCAAATACGGAAGTTCATTCAGGATTTTTCTGAGGAGCCAGAAATGGTCTGGGCACAACAGTGGCTCGGTTCAGCGACATGGCGGAGGAAAGACACAACGTGTCGTTCCCTCCCTCGGGAAACGGAGGTTACATATGTAACCAAACGTTCCCCTTCTGTCGCTCTCTCCACGTTGTGTCGGAGAAGCGACACTAGGGGACCCATTCCAATCTTGCCATGCGCTGACACGTGTACGTGAACCGCCGATACAGAGGCGGGCAGGGATTTCATCCAGTGCCGCACATCGTCTGTACCTGGCTGCACGTACCCTTCCCCAATGCCCCATAAGAACATCGGAATCCTTCTAGTTACCCTGGAAGGGGAACAAGGCGATGTTTGCCAACATGGGAACGGGCCAGCCTGGCTGGGCCTCTTTTCTCTCTATGTTTCTCTCATAGAGCAATCACGGCCGGGGCCCTTACACGCATATAGGGAAGGGGTCTTACCCAGACCCAGCGGAGACCACACCTGCCCTTTTTCTTGGGGAGGAAAAGTGGTAGACACGCCACACGGCCGCCTTAGGGCTCGTGTGGAAAGTATGGTGCGGTGGTAGATCCAGCCTCGAAAGGGGGAGTTGCTACAGCACGGCGACCGGGCAGCTGTAACTGCCTAAGGGAGACACGGGGTCCGCTCGTAAGGGGACAGAACCGTGGAATTACACACAGGGGGAGTCCGAGCAGGAGGCCTTACCTGCAGAGCACCTATACCAGTACAGGGTAGCCATCAGGGTACCCGCAGTGGCTTGGGTCGGCGAGTTCCTCCACTGAACCGCAGACCCGGAGGGCTGGGGAGGAATTGACCAGGGTCCCGACTCGGAGTGGGGCGCCCTGGGAAGAAAGCGCACTACTTTACCTTGATGTCAGGAAAAGGGCGCTGGGCGCAAGCGATCCACCCGGCCGGTCGGTCTACGTGTTACCGAGCTCTACGGGCTCGGACCTGACAAAACACGAGACGCAACTGATTCGACGCGGAGGTTGTAAAACCTCGCGAAGGTGTTGGTTGTTGCCCAACCCGTGGCTCTACAGATGTCTGCCAGGGAGGTGCCCTTGGCCAGTGCCTACGAGGACGCAACACCCCTTGTTGAGTGAGCTCGGACCCACAAGGGTAGGGGCACGGCCTGGGTGTGATAAGCCAGTGTGATGGCATCGACAACCCAGTGGCGAGCCTCTGTTTGGAGACGGCATTCCCATTCTGCCGTCCCCCAAAGCAGACAAACAGCTGCTCAGAGCGTCTGGTGCTCTGTGTGCGGTCCAGGTAAATGTGCAGGACGCGCACTGGACATAGCAACGAAAGGGCTGGGTCTGCCTCCTCCTGGGGCAGCGCTTGCAGGTTCACTACCTGATCTCGGAAGGGTGTGGTAGGAACCTTGGGCACATAGCCTGGTCGTAGTCTTAGGATCCCAGACGTATCCGCCGGACCGAACTCCAGGCAAGTGTCGCTGGCAGAGAACGCTTGCAGGTCCCCGACCCTCTTGATAGAGGCGAGCGCGATCAGCAGGGCCGTCTTAAGAGAGAGGGCCCTGAGTCCAATTGATTCAAGCGGCTCGAAGGGAGGTCTCTGGAGTCCTGCCAAGACTACCGAGAGATCCCAGGAGGGAACTAGGCCTGGCCGGGAGGGATTCAACCTCCGGGCGCCTCTCAGGAACCTGAGGATCAAGTCGTGCTTACCCAAAGACTTGCCGTCTACAGGATCGTGGTGGGCGGCAATGGCGGCAACATACACCTTGAGGGTGGACGGGGACAGCATCCTGTCCAGCCTCTCCTGTAGGAACAGGAGCACTGACTTGATCACGCATCTCTGCGGGTCTTCAGTTCGGGAAGAACACCAATCTGCGAACAAGCGCCACTTTAGGGCGTAAATGTGCCTGGTAGAGGGGGCTCTGTCTTGGTTGATTGTATTCACAATGGTCAGTAGGGGGCCACTAACGGGGGCCACTAACGTGACTTGCTCCTTGTCCTCCCTGACCTTGCACAGCACCGGTGCAAGAAGGCTCAGTGGGGGAAATGCGTACTTGCGCAGCCCCGAGGGCCAGCTGTGTGCCAGCGCGTCTGTCCCGAGGGGAGCCTCTGTTAGGGCGTACCAGAGCGGACAGTGGGAGGTTTCCTGGGAGGCAAACAGGTCTATCTGGGCCTTGCCAAACCGTTCCCAAATCAGCTGGACCGACTGGGGGTGAAGCCTCCACTCCCCGCCGGGCAGGCGTTGTCGTGATAGCGCGTCTGCTACGACGTTGAGCTTGCCGAGGATGTGAGTGGCACGCAGCGACTTGGGTCGCTGCTGGCTCCATAGGAGGAGACGGCGGGCATGTTGTGACATGTGGCGTGAGCGTACGCCGCCTTGGCGATTTATGTACGCCACCACCGTGGTGCTGTCTGATCTCACGAGGACATGTTTGTCCCGAACTAACGGAAGGAACTTCCTGAGAGCAAGAAGGACAGTCAGCAACTCCAGGCAATTGATGTGCCAACGCAGCGGGGCCCCTTTCCAACGGCCCGCTGCTGCGTGCCCGCTGCACACGGCAACCCACACGGACCGGGAGGTGTCGGTTGTGACCAGAACGCGTCGGGACACCTGCTGCAGGGGCACTCCTGCCCGTAAAAAGCAGAGGTCTGTCCAGGGTCGAGTGTTTTGAGGCAGGCGGGGGTGATCCTTACCCGATGCGTGCCGTGGTGCCATGCTTGTCTCGGGACTCTAGGGGCACCAAAGGGACGAGTATTTTGGACGTACCCGGCGGGGCCTCGCAGCGGGGCGGAACAGGTAGTGCAGCGTCGGGCGGCTTCGTTGCGGCCTGAGGCTGAGGTGCTGAGAATAGACTCAAAGCACTTACCTTGCTCTGCGCAACCGGCAGGGGGCGGGTTCATGACTGAGGAGGAGGTCTGATGCTGGTGTCCTCTGGACTCGTCTGATCCAGCCGGCCCGGGGACAGTCGTGGGCAGGCAGAAGGCGGGATCGCCGCGTCCGGTGTACCGGGACTGTCGTAATCTGAAAGCAGATTGCCGTGAGAACGGCATTTGCGGGCCAGGTGACCCAGAGGCAAAGGAAATAGCTCTTTTATTGAAAATGTGGGTACCACAGCCCCCATCAGGGGGTGTGGCAAATGATAAAACAAAGTATTCTCCTCCCGGCCCTCCACCGGGGGACGGAGTGGTCTTACCACCTCCGGAGCTAACGTCTTCGGCTCTGGGTCGGCTGTCTCAGGAACGCTTGGGAGCCTTCCGGGTCCTAGAGGGGGTTCGTGAGACAGGGGGCGTGCGCCGCCTGCAGGGTGCTCGACGCTGGGGCTGAGAGCTGGGCCCGGGTTGAGGTGGAGCAGGAGCTTGTTTCTTCGCAGGGGGACGCCCTCGGCGGGCAGATGGGGCATGAAGTGAGAGATGGCCTCCGTCTGCTTCTTCGCCATGGAGAACTGTTGGGCAAAGTCCTCGACGGTGTCGCCGAAAAGGCCAATCTGAGAGACAGGTGCGTCCAGGAAGCGGTTCTTGTTGGCCTCACGCATCCAGATTGAGCCAAAGATGGCGTTCCTGGACCACTAGGGTGGCCATTGCCTGTCCGAGTGCCTGCGCTGTGGCCTTTGTCGCTCTCAGGGTGAGGTCGGTCGCTGAGCGCAGTTCCTGCAGCACATCAGGATCAGGTCCACCCCGTGCATGTTTCTGAGTGCTTTGGCCTGGTGGACTTGCAGGAGGGCCATCGCATGCAGGGCGGAGACAGCGCGTCCAGCCGCACTGTAGGCCTTCGCGTTGAGCGAAGATGTTGTCCTACAGGGCTTGGATGGGAGTACGGGGCGGCCACGCCTGGAGGTAGGGCTACCGGGGCATAGATGGTACGCAACTGCCCTATCAACCTGGGTAATCGCCCCGTATCCGTGGCGCTCTCCGGCGTCGAGGGTGGTGAGAGTGAAGTGGGTGGCAACTAGACGGGCAGAGAGCGGGGCTCTCCACGTAGACGTCAGCTCGTCATGCACCTCCGGGAAAAACGGGACCGGGGGATGCGAGGCCGCGAACGGCGCGCTGTCCCCAGGAACCAGTCATCCAACCGTGAAGGCTGTGGGGAGGATGGAGGGTTCCAATCCAAGCCCACGCTCACAGCGGCCCGGGAAAGCATGTCAGACATCTGAGCGTCGGCCTCAGCCTGGGCCTGCTGGCCCGATGGCGGCAGTCCAGGGGAGTCCTCGGCATCAGACATCACACTCTCCGATGCAGCGGCGAGCTCATCTGCTTCGGGCTCGGGAGGATAGACAGCCAGGCCGTGAGGCGAGCCGCTATCGCCGCGAGTGTAAACGGGGACCAGCGAGCGAGTCAGGGAACGGGAGGTTCGCGGGGGGCTACCCGGCAAAACTGCACCCGCTGCTGCCCCCAAATTGCCCCCAGCGGCAACCACATCGTCCTCAATCCCGTGGGAAGAAGGAGCAATGCGGGGTGCAGCTGGGGTGGCTTGCTTTCAGATTTTCTGTTGAAAGCAAGCCACAACCGCAATGTGGTCATGGTCATGTTCTCGCAGTGAGAACATGAACCATCCACAAACGGGTCAAAAGTCAAACAGGCATGGAAGGAAACACGTCACTGGCTCATGGTCACTTAATATGCAGACTGTGTTTGGTGTAAATCAGCTATTCTCTATTCTTGCCTGCCACTTCATCAGGAATTGTATATTTCCAGCAATAAACATGTCACTCGTAATGGAAAGTGATGCCCTTTACTGGTTGAATTTAGTTGATTTTGCATATGGAACATGCTTTTTTGGGATGCATTTGTTTATTCATGTCTTATATCAAGGGAGATGAGATGACAAGGGGACAGCAGGCAGAAGTGTAATGGTGACTTGCACCAAAAAAATAAGCAAGTCAAAAACCAGCTCACGTATCCATGCAAACACGATATAGAGTAGGTGAATGCACATCTCCTCAACAAAGATACATTCATATTCACACATGAAACCTTTTAAAAACATATAATATGCATATCTGATCATGAGATCATGATGGCTCTGTATACTTTCAGTATGAATGGACTGCATGCATTGTATACATGTTATTTGGGAATATGGGTTCAAACTCTTATTGAAGTTATTGCATGAATATAAAGACAGATTTTTTTAGGACTTTTCTAAAACCCAAATCAGTTTAATTAAGACAGAATCTATGACATCTAAGCAGCATCATATAGACTTAGTGAGATAAAATAAATCTTTAAATTGCACCTTCCTCATGTTACTTTCAACTGTCACTCAATTTGAAAGGTGACATGCAGGTGTCACGAGTGCATCACAAGCACACGCGCGCATCATATAGACATGTTCGAGCATGAACGGTTGAAGTCCGCTGTCTGGGATTACTTTGGGGATATAAAAGTCCCATTAGGCAGTATTAGTTTTGATGGATACCCAGTCTGTTAAGGATCGGCTTAGGCGGGAAACACTTCAAACCTTAAGCATATTTTCCGTGAGCGCCATTCCACAAAAATTGCAAAGATGCTGTAAGTGGAAATACAGCATATAGGATAATTAATGACCGCCCCTGTTTCATATAATCACCAGATTCAATGTAGTTTTACATGATTTGTAATGACTAGGTAGGCTAAAGATATATTTATGCTTTCTGTCACATTTACAAATGCTGCAAACAGATTTTTGCAGCATTTGTAATTTTAAGAACAGAAAACTGTTCATTTGTCTAAGTGCAGTACAACAGTAGGCCAACAATGGGTTTGATACTACTAATATTATGATCCCCTTCTGTCACTCAATTAACATTGTGTCGATGTAGTGAAACTGGGGGTAGATCTTGCGAGCCCTGATCAACTTGGATCTTTGAGAAAATGCCAATGAAAATTGGTGAGTGGAATTTGAATGCCACTCCCCCAGACATACGGGTATAAAAGGGAGCTGGAATACGGATTCATTCAGATTTTTTTTCTTCAGATCCGAGTGGTTGTACTATCAGCAAGCTGAATACTACTGCTGTTTCATTCACCACATGAAGTATAAGGACTGGCTGACCCAGCCGTGGCTTTCTCTCTATTGTTGTCCCCAAAAAAAGGAACAAAATCGTTCGTCTGGGGGACAAATATATGGTCCAATTTAGGGGGTGTCCCTCCAAAGAGGAGGACACCGCGCAGACCACACCCTGCAGCGAGGGGGGGGGGTTTAGGTGGAATACAACACAAGGTCTTACCGGTTAGGAGCGGAAGTCCACTGTGCAGAGCGGCGTCGTGGTAGATCCTACCCAAGGGGGGAGGAGTTACTACAAACATGGGGACCAAGGAAAGAGGGCCCTCTGCTCAAGGAAGATGTGGTTTACTAGCAGGAAAACCATTTTGTGGAATATACATCACACAGGGTTGCCTAGGGGGACAACCAGTAGTTGTCCCCCAAGGTTTCCAACTAAAAGGGGTTGTGGAAACCTTGGGCACGCAGCCCAGTCAGGGTCTCAGGATGACATGAGAGTCAGCCGGACTGAACTCTAGGCACAATTCGAGAACGACTGGACTGCAGGTCCCCTACCCTCTTAATGGAGGTGAGCGTCGTCAGGAGGGCGGTCTTCAGAGAGAGCGCCTTTAGCTCTGCTGACTCAAGAGGCTCGAAAGGGAGCTCCCCGAAGGACCTGATGATCAAAATCATGCTTCCCTAAATAATTACCGTCCTTCCAACTTTTCCTGCAGAAAGGAAAGCACTGATCCAACTGTGCATCTCTGGGGGTCTTCACCCTGGGAAGAGCACCACTGAGCAAACAGACACCACTTCAGGCCGTAAAAGCGCCTCGTTGAGGGGGCCCTCACCTGAGTTATCGTGTCTACCACCGTGGGTGGTAGGCCACTTAGATCTTCCGCGTCCTGTCCAAGGGCCAGACATGGAGATTCCAGAAATCCAGTCGTGGGTGCCAGATGGTGCCCCATCCCTGAGAAAGAAGGTCCTTCCTCAGGGGAATTCGCCAGGGGGGGTGGCTGTCACGAGGAGCATGAGGTCAGAGAGTACCACAGTGGGCAACGGGAGAATTCTGGGGAAGCGAACAGGTCTACCTGTGCTTGACCGAATCGACACCAGATCAGCTGGACCACCTGAGGGTGGACCCCTGGGCGTAACCTGCCGTGACAGCGCGTCTGCTGTGCTGTTGAGGTGGCCCGGGACATGAGTTGCTCGCAACTACATGAGGAGGAGGAGGAGATGGCGGGTGAGTTGCGACATACGGCTAGAGCATAGGCCACCTTGGCGGTTGATATACGCCACCGTCACTGTGTTGTCTGATCGGAGCAACACCTGCTTGCCCCGGATCAACAGCAATAGCCTCCTCAGGGCAAGTAGTTCCACCAGCAACTAGAGGCAGTTGATATGCTAACGCAGTCACGGGCCAGTCCAAGCCCTGCTGGGAGGCATCTGTCATAACCACGACATGCCTGAGGACCTGGCCTAGGCAGAAGTGCACAGTAGCGCCATGCTCGTCTCTCAATTCGGGTCTGTAGCCAGTGCTGAAGTGGCTGAAGTGGCTCTTGCCGCAACCCGCCGCCTTTTTTGGGTACGATAAAGTAGGGGCTGTAAAACCCCTGGGGAGGTCCGTGGAGGAATGCCCGGCGGAGAGGCTCCCACTGAGGTCCCCATATCACCCCCAGTGCTAACCGACCCTGCTTCATACCCGTAGATAGTAGGACCAAGTCGGGTAGCCGCTGGGGTTGCTTGCGCTCTTACAAGGGCGAGCCGCAACCGCAACGTAGCCATGGTCATGCCCTCGCAGTGAGGACATGAACCATCCACGAACGCTCGCTCGGCTCCGAAGAAGATATCTGATGTGTGTTTGCAGCGTCACTCCTTTTATACCTGTATGTCCGGGGGAGTGGCATGCACATTCCACATGCCAATTTCCACTGGCCTTTTGTCAAGATCAGAGATGTCTGGGCTCCACAGTAGCAACCCCTAGTGTCAACTCATCGACACAACGTCGAGTGAGTGACAGATAGGGAAATAAAGTTCAAGAACTGGTTATAACTGAAATATTTATCTGTGTTTATCAGACCTAACCAAATATAAAACTGCTAATAACATCATCAATGCACATCAATACTGTGACACCGTAATACTGTGGTAAGTTTTGTGACGATTATCTTACCGTGAAAATGTCATACTGTTACACACTTACTTGTGCATTTCTGTGACTGAGGTAAAAAATTTAAAGATTACAGGCCTATTATTTATTTATTGCCTGATGAAGACCTAATGGTTCTAAACATTGCAGTGTAAGCCAATAAAGCATTTATAAAGCAGTACATCAGTGTACAGAATGTTTTTTTTTCTCCTTTAAACAGATTCCCATGAATGAATACTATATGCCCATCTCAAGTTGCTTATAATGTACTGATTTTATAGCACAGTAATGTACTATATACATTTGATTAGTGCAGGGGTCAGCAACCTTTTTTGACATGGAGTGCTATTTTTTATTTTCCTGGTCATGATCAAGCAGCAGGTTTTCATCAGCAGAATGGAAGGCCAAACACTATTAAAGTGTGACAAGTCTCACACTGCACGTGCAAGCCATTCATACATCGACTATTTTGCCCTTTTCATTGAAACGCACCTGCAAAATCCTAAAACTTTATTTCCAGGTTTAATGTATATTTTAAAGCACACGATGTGGGTTTATGTTTTCTCTTGTAATGGGTTAATGTCCTTTTGAGTGTGACTATGGTTTAAGGATTAATTTTGGTGTTTTCT
The DNA here is from genome assembly GCF_025860055.1 of Xyrauchen texanus. Lineage (NCBI taxonomy): Eukaryota > Metazoa > Chordata > Actinopteri > Cypriniformes > Catostomidae > Xyrauchen > Xyrauchen texanus. The sequence goes on from NC_068315.1 coordinate 37,210,455, forward strand.
TTATTAGATCACGTGTTGTTCTGAAAGCAAAAAGAAACAAATGAAACAGAATGTAGGCGGTCCTCTGCGCTGTCTGACCGAAGCAAAGTGGGCGTGTTTACTTAAAGTGAAGCGCTGCCGGCTTGTGATGCGTGAATGGCTTGCGTGTGCTGCACGAGTCTTTTGGGTATACTGTAGTCTCTTCACATTTGAACGTTTTATTTTGCCTCCCATTCAGCTCATGAAACATGCTGTGTGATCATGAGTGTCACAAACACCAGAGAAGATTCCTCGATCGACCACCGGAGGTCGCCCTCTCCTGAGTATTGAACTTCCACCTGGAACTGCACTTCCCATAACCCCATACTGACTCTCATTACCTGTTCACCTGTTTCCTATCCTGCCAGCTATTTAAGTCTCACACTCACTCTCTGTTATTGTGAAGTCTTGTTTTGCCCCAGCTACATTACTGTGCGTTTACCATTCCCTGTCTTGATTACCTGTGTTTGACTCTGCTTCGTATATTATCGTTTACATCTGTTTGCTGCCTGCCTACTGTTGTGTTTGCCTGGATTACTGACATTGTTGTTTGCTGCCTGCCCTGAACCCCTGCCTGTCTCACTATGTTTCTGCTCTGCCTCTGATATTACTGTTTGCCTGGATTACTCGACCTAAGCCTGTCTGTATTTGAGTTTGCTGTATTTAATAAACCACACATGGATCTCACTCCCACTCAACCGGAGTCCGTGTTAAGATGTAGATTGGGATGCTTTACTTCCAAATAAACACTGAAACATTTTTATTGTAATTGTGATGTGCATATTTCTGTGAAATATTTTCATGTTCAATAAATAATTTGATTACTATTAAATGCTTGTTTTGCGTTTTATGTAGCCAATGGGTTGAAAATAATCACAACAGGATAAAAAAATAATATAGGGGTTTTATTATGACGGCTGTTTATAAAAAAAATAAAAATTGTGGTTGATTGGGCCGAATTGTATTAAAAAACAAAACAAAAAAAAAAAACAAAAAAGTAAATACAAAAACTGACAAATTAAATGTGGTTCAATTAAATACAGTAGAGGCTAATGTCAAAAGAAAATACAAACATGGCATTAGCCTACCAATATTATTCAGCATACATCATCTCATTACACAATTAAATCACTCAAAGCATTTTATGCATTTAACACATACTTAAATCACTCACAGTATTTTGCTTATTTTTAAACAGGCTTTAAGGACATGTATAACAGTTTAAAACATGGTTCTTTATGGGTGCAAAGGATGCCAGGGGTACTGAGAGCAAATTAGTTGAGAGGGGGGCGTTACGTTACAAATGGGGGGTGTTTATCAGTCATAATAATCAAATCAATCAAGTTCCACTTTACATTAAAACTTTAATCTAGACTTCAGAGTATATCAGTTGGTTCAATTATACGGGTTGGTATGCTTTTGTACCGTGGATCATCTGATTTTGAAGTCTAGCAATGCATCTGAAGTATCTGGTTTAGCAGCATCAAATACACAGGTGGAGACACAACCTCAGCTAATGCACCTGTATGGCTCTGTAGATGGATACGGCTCAATGGACAGAGCAGCACGAGTTCAAAGCAGGTGCGATTTTAATCGCAGACCGGTCTCGAGCTCTTAAACGCGCAGCTCTGCGAGAATCAGTAAGAAGCACAGCACGAGAAGTGGAAACCATTTGAATTCGGCAAAGAATTCTACATCACCACCCTTGAATTTACTGTAGAAACTCTAAGGGAATGTACCTGTAGAGGTGCGTTCATAAAAAAAAGGTTGAGGACCACTGGTTTAAAACAATAAAATACTCATTACACATGCTCACTTAATTGGAAAACACTCTGGGCTATACCTCATGAAATGAGATATGATTCATAAAAAATTTACATAACCAGTTCTCACATGTGTGCCTAAACGTGGTCAAACTCCACACAGGCAATCCATATGCATCCTTCAAAAATAACCCATAACAAACACTCTAAATATGTGTTCAGAAGAGTTGTATAATGCAATGTATCCACATTTTGTGTAAAATGTGATATGAACCCATAGAATTCTCAACCGATAAACAAAACTGGGAGCTCTCTTTCAGAGTGTATGCTCTGACGCTTCTAACATGAGAGAGTGCCAGAAACTCTGGTCCTTAAAGGTGCCATGTCCAATTTATGACCAGAGTTCAAATACATGAAATCTCTCCACTTGGCTGCATTTATATTACAGTGTCATGATTTGCAGTGCATAGATCTATTATTGTAGTATTTCGGTTCACTGACATTCTCCACTGAGGCTGTAGATTGTAATATAAAAATATTACGAACTCATCTCAACCATTTCATGAGTTTTTCCTCTTAAATTGATATGTATAGTAAAATACAAACATGAATGTGTATTGTGTAGTGGATAAAACAGTTCAGTAATCATATTAAAATATAATTAATACTGTTGTTTATCTTCCTCAAAGTAAGTAGTATATCGGCAGTGTTGGAGAGTGACAAAATATATGTAACAGGATTACGTATTTAAAATACAAAATATATGTAACTGTATTCCACTACAGTTACAATTTGAATCATTGTTACATTCAAAAAGTATTTTGATTACTGAAGAGATTACTTGTTTCAGTGGTGAAACACTTTCTTATGACGTGTTACATTCATACGAGCAGACAGAGAAGTACGTTTGAAGTAAGTTTGGAGCAGAAGAAACAGAAATAAACCTTGTGTAAATTATCAGCATTACACTAAGCTAAAATGCTATTACTAGCCATTTTACATGCACATCTTACCAGGCATGATCATATTTATTATCAAGAAAATTCATGTTGGTTCATAATGCCTTTTTTCTAGTAAGACCTTTGATATTATGGCAATAATCATTTTATTGATAATAATTTGTGCATTTTTTTTTCCTGTAAATCGTCATGGTTACTGTTGTAACCTCTGTTCCCCGAGGGAAGGAACGAGACCTTGTGTCGAATGAAGTGACACAAGGGGTTTTCCTGGGACGCCAAATGTACCTCTGAACCTGAGAAAAGACCAATGTCAAGTTGGCTGACAAAATTTGCATGCCCCGCCCCGGACATACGGGTATAAAGGGAAGCGGGGCAGCGAGTGCCAGTCAGGATTTTGCACTGAGGAGCCAAAAATAAGGTACGGCTGTTTACAGTGGTAGGTCTAGTGCTGTGGCAGGAGGGACACAATGTCTCGTTCCTTCCCTTGGGGAATGGAGTTTACAACAGTAACAATGACATTCCCCTTCTGTCACTCACTCGATGTTGTGTCGAATGAAGTGACACAAGGGGTCCCATATAAAAACGGCAAGCACTGACCGTGTTACGTGAACTGCCGAGACAGGTGCAAGTGGGCTACTGTGTGCTAGAGGCAACTGTGTCGGCTGCATTTAGCCCTCCCCAACACCCCCAAAGAGGTGTCACATACAGACCTTAGGTTCCCCGTACCCCTGAGGGGGTGGGGGGGGCGCTACATGACTAGCATGGGAGCAAACTCGGCAGCCGCGTCTTTTCTCTCACTATGTCTCTCACATAGGACGTGAAGCGGCTGGGGCTATCTTAAAGCTATGAAATGCGTTGGGGAAGGCGGTCTTTCTCGGTCCTATTCTTTCAGAGGGAAAAGACCCTGCAGAGGCCACATCCTGCCCAGTCTAGGGGGAGGTAACATGTGGCAAATACACCACGAGGGTTTTGAAGCCATACGTGAGAAATGGCATGGTGGTAGGTCCAGCCTAATGAGGTGGGATTCTACAAGCACGGAGACCTGTGCAGCAGGGCTGCCCAAGGGAAACGCAGGTCCGCCGACAGGGAGACCGTACCGTGGGAAATACATCACAGGGAGTTTGCCTGAAAAGGGAACTAAGCCCGTGGAGCCCGACCCCAGTACAGAGCACCTGTGACTCGTAGTGGGTCTGACCACGAATTGCTCTGCTGAAATTCGCAGGCCAGAAGGCTAGAGAGGAGAACATCCAGGGAGCGATGCTTAGTGGCTAACCTGGGATAGAAGGCACCGTGGATCAACTTGGTGAAAGGCGCTGTGTGCAAGCAGAACACTCGGTTGGTTGTGCCACGTTACCGAGTTCTACCAGCTCGGACCTGACAAAACACGGGACGAGACCGACTCAACCCTTAGATTGTAAAATCTGGCAAAGGTATTGAGTGTTGCCCAGCCCGCTGCTCGCTGCTCTACAGATGTCTGCTAAGGAGGTGCCATGGGCCAATGCCCACGAGGATGCCACACTTCTCGTAGAGTGTGCTCAAACCCGCAAGGGGGCAGGCACGGCCTGGGTGTGATAAGCTAAGGAAATAGCATCAACGACCCAGTGAGCTAACCTCTGTTTGGAGACAGCGTTCCCTTTCCGCCATCCGCCGAAGCAGACAGAGAGCTAATCAGAACATCTAGAGCTCTGCGTGCGATCCTAATAGATACGAAAAGCACGTACCGGACACAGCAACGAGAAGGCTGGGTCTGCCTTGCTTGCAGGCTCACGCGGCCTCAGGATAACATGAGAATGTGCTCGACCGAACTCCAGGCAGGTGTTGCTGACAGAGAATCCATGCAGGTCTCCAACCCTCTTGATGGAGACTAACACGATCAGGAGAGCCATCTTCAGGGAGAGGGCCTTGAGATCAACTGAATCAAGCGACTCGCAGGGGGGTCTCTGAAGGCCAGAGGGGACCACAGAGAGATCCCAGGAGGGGAACAGGCTAGGCCAGGGAGGTTTCAGTCTCCGGACGCCTTTCAGGAACCTGATAATCAAGTTGTGCTTACCTAGGGATTTGCCATCTACTGTGTCGTGGTGGGCTGCGATAGCAGCTACATACACCTTCAAGGTGGAGGGGGACAGCCTCTCCTGCAGGAATGAAAGCACTGACCAAACTGCGCACCTCTGCAGGTTTTTGGCTCAAGAAGAACACCAATTCGTGAACAAGCGCCACTTTAGGGCGTAAAGTTGCCTGGTGGAGGGAGCTCTGGCTTGGTTGATCATGTCTAAGACTGCAGGTGGTAGATCCACTAGATCTTCCGCATCCTGTCCAGGGGACAGACGTGGAGGTTCTAGAGGTCTCAGCACGGGTTCAGAGGGTGCCCTGTCCCTGAGAAAGAAGGTCCTTCCTCAGGGGAATTTTCCAGGGAGGTGCTGTTGCGAGGAGTATAAGATCCGAGAACCAGGCCCGGGTGGGCCAGTAAGGGGCCACCAGGATGACCTGTTCCTAGTCCTCCCTGATCTTGCATTGCACCGGTGCAAGAAGGCTCACTGGGGGAAATGCATACTTGCGCAGCCCCCGGGGCCAGCTGTGTGCCAGCGTGTCTGTCCCGAGAGGAACTCCTGTCAGGGAGTACCAGAGGGAGCAGTGGGAGTTGTCTTGGGAGGCGAAAAGATCTATCTGTGCCTTGCCGAATTGGTCCCATATCAGCTGGAGCACCCGGGGGTGGAGCCTCCACTCTCCGCTGGGCGAAACCTGCCGCGACAGCGCGTCCGCCACTGAGTAACACGTACATTAATTTAAACTAATATATTTATCTGGTTCAAGCCAGGTTTCAGTCAAACAGCGTGCATCCAAACTATCTCTGTAATCATTTCATTTACAACTAGTGCTTTGGTTGAATGCTTAGTTCCCCTAACTTTATATTATGTTAATCGTATTTATTTATTTGTGTGTGTGTGTGTGTGTGTGTGTGGTTATTTTCAAGTTTGACATAAATCAAATTTTTTCTAAATGATTTAGTGGGGAATTTGTGTTTCGTAGTTCGGGGAACAGACACAATCTCTGTGATATCAAGGTGATACAGTCTCTATGTGTTTATGTGAACTGTGTGATGTCTCAAGTAATTTAGCAGACGTTCGGATTAGACAGATTTTCTGCTTCTGACCTGGGCCCCAGTTAGTCAAATACTATCACTATTAAGACTATGAGTCCAATTACTAGAGAGGATAGTGGTACATTCCCTGGAGGGATAGAGTCCATCTCTCTTTAGCGGTCAGGTCTACCCCAAAAACTCTTCCTATAAATCCTATGCTATTTTCCGGGCACCACTGAGACATCCAGCCATTCAGTGACACTAATCTACGATAAACCTTGTCACCACAATGAGCAGGGAGGGTGCCAGAGCATATTACAGTGTCTGACATTATTTTTGCAAGTTCACACACCTCTTTAACATTATCTCTAGTGATATCCATCTGGTGAAACCAGACATCTTTAGTACCTACATTAATAAATATTTTAGAAAATCTACGTTTAGCATTAGCCAGCACTTGTAAATTTGATCTGATGTCAGACGCCCGAGCCCCTGAAATGCATTTAACAGTAGTGGCTGGAGTCTCTATTTCCACGTTCCTTACAATTACACATTCCTCAGTTGCATGCCTCTATCTGCTGATGGAAGAAGCTATAGTAAACATGTGGCATGCAATGCAGGAATCAATAACATGAGCGGATGCCATGATTTTTTTTCATGTGGTTGTTCTTGAATGTTGAGAATTTTAGATAGATGTGGTTCCTAATCAGCAGTAGTTGAGACTGAGGCAATAATCCATGTAAAACAGAGGAGAAAACCAATGCATGCAGTCGAAATGGGAGATGTAGACAAGCGGGAAAAAAAGAAAACGGTGTGCACGGTAATATACACGCAGTTAAAAAAGTAGAAAAACGGGAAAACAAATGAAACACAGAAAAATGGCAAAGAATAAAACGATAAACCTAGAGGAATAGCAATGCTAAGCAGGCTAGCAAGCTACAAACAGACTTTTGCAGTGTACCAGCAGCCCACTACAATGTGCTGTGATTAGGAGGAGATAGACAGCATAATGTAGCATGCTAGTGAATGATTACTGTGATCATATATTTACATAATACTTGAAGGTACTTCAAATAGTAAGTAAAAAGTTAGTGCCATTTTTTTACATTTGAACATCTTAAAATTTGAAAATGAAATGTTCGTTTCACAGTTTTGAACTGAATCTATGAGAAAAATCTAAAGCAGCATTTCCATCCCATGTGTTTAAGAGAACTAAATAGTCACTTCTGTGGAAATTGGTGCAAAATTGTTTTTTCCAGCATTTTTATGCAAAATTTGCATAACAAAACATAGATGGAAACCCAGTTAGTGACACTTAGTTAACCTTTCCTCTTTTCTGCAAGTCTGACAATATTTTGGAACAGCAGTAATGAGCAAATGGCAGAAACCCATGATGACAGAGAGGGTAAAGTGGCACGCTTAGCAGTTCTGCATGTTTCCCATTGCGTTGACATGCACTTCATCTGTCAGCACTGAAACATTGATGTTCTGCCATGTCAGCACACTTAGGATGCTGGGCGAGTTGGACAGGTAGAGAGGATGTAGTGAGCTCATATGTGCTGAAGCATGTTGGCTTCATTGAAGATGGCATGTGCTCCTGCACAGATGAAAATGTAACAAGCTCCTTGTGTTCTTCTGTTGACCTGACAAGATGTATTTATCTGTTCATATAAATGTTACGTTGCTTGTGGAGGAGTCTGCGGTGGTGAATTCACAGGCTGCTTCTGTAAATACAGGAGGGTAGAGTGAAGAGAGAACAGCATTTCAGACTTTGAGGTAATGGAACCAGTCAGTGTATAAATTGCATAACTCCAGCTGCAAGAGTGGGATATTATAAGCAGGCCCAGGAAGAATTGTTATTTGTTTTTTGTTTTTTTTTTGTTTTTTTTTGCATTTTCTGTTGGCATTTGTCAAAGCCAAAAAAATTACTCTTTGGACTCACACGTGGACACGTCTGTTCTTCAGGTCTCATACCCCGCTCCTTTACATCACCAGTGCAACGCTCTATCAGTCGAGCTATCCCAGAATCTGATCACACTCGAACAAGCTTGTAAATGTAGTTGATTATATAATGGAAATGTTCAAATGTGTCTAGATGTACTAGAGTAAAAGTGGTGATAGTGTAAAGTCTGGCTACATGAGACTACAATTGTACAAACACTAATACCAATGGCATCACTCGCTCCTCCTCTGATGATGTCTTCCTCATCTGTTGTGTTCACTTTCTTCCTTCTTAAAGGTACACGTGCAGTAAAGATGACTGTGATTTTGATAGGTCGCATCTCTGTCCTGCTCTGACGTTAATCTCTCTGCTTCTATACTCTCACACTCACTTCCCACTGGAACACTGCGTCTGCACAAGGACATTTACAGAACATCCCCATGATAAATCACTGTATGCATGCATTCTTCTTGGCCATCTGTAGCCACCATCACTGAGAGAGAGAGAGAGCTAATTTGCATGGGTGCTATGATGAAGATGAGTTTTCTCCCATAATTACAGCTGCTCATGGAAACTGTGAAGAGCTCATGTGCTTTATATAGTGTACTCTCACCGGTCTTGCACTCTGCAGTGTGTACAGGACAGCCAAGCCTGTGTTTTTCTGTGAATCTCACTGGAATACTCAAAGGCGGGATGCTTTTTGTGTTTACACTCAAAATCACGTTTTCCATGTTTATTTAGAGAGAATTTGTCCAATTTTATTGATTGATATTGTCATTTGCTGTTCCCTGTCAAAAAGCTACACTTTGATGCTGCGCTGATTTAGTGCTTTTTGGAACAACTTTAGGTGTGACCAGCTGTGAATATGTGTGCAACACGTCAATGAAATTGACCACAATTTATTGCCTCTGCTGGTGACATCATTGGAATAACCTGTAGCAGGGCTATAAATAGATGCATCACAGGTGCATCGTCAGATCTTTTGTCTTCAGATCATTCTGTGTGTGTTGTGCTTCTCGACTGTCAGAACTTTCTACTTTCCTCTGTTAGGAGTTACACGTAGAATTGTTAGGCAGTGTGCAGAAACCTTTCTCTTTCTCTTTTCTTTAAAAAAAGAAGAAAAAATGACTGATAAATAAAGCAAGCGGTGTGTTTTCCCATGTTTACGCTCTATGGCTGAAATGGACACACGCCAGTTTTGTTTTGTGTGTTTGGGGGAAGAGCATGCTGCTCTTGCATTGGGGCGGGGCAGGTGCGAGCATTGCGATCTGTTTACAGTCAAAATGCTTTGCACTCGTCTCGCTTACGTCTAAGAGCCAGCGCCCACTCTTTCATCGTGGGGCTCTCGCATAGATCTGGCTGAGGAGCGAGAGACGGGTCCATCCCTATCGCTCGCTCTCTCCCCAGATCCAGCTGATCTTTCTCGCAAGCCTGAAGTCGGCGCTTCTTCAGTTCACGAGGGGGACGCTGAACCTCTGAACATTCCACGCACAATAATAAAGCGGCTGAGGAAATACTCGAGGTGGTTACTCGGGCTGTGGCCAGGCTACAGTTAGACTGGCCACACAAACAAGAGACCCCCCCAAATGCTCCAAAATAGGATACAGATTACGGTCTGGTGGCCCCAAAAAAAAAAAAAAGGGGATCATCGGCATCATCACTAAAAAGACCCATTCTCCCCACAAAGCCGTGCAGGACCACATCCACACTTGTGGGGAAGGCTTTTCAGGCAGCATGTCAGGCTGGTCCTGCCCTGCACACTATGCCAGTGTTACAGGCGTACCAGGCTAATCTGTTGAAGGACCTGAGTGCGGGCACCACGGTCGATGAAGAGGCTTTCTCTGAGCTTCGTCGAGCCAAGGATCTGTCTCTTTGCGCGACCAAGCAGACGGCTCGCGCCATTGGCCGGTCTATGCCTGCTTTAGTCAGCATGGAGAGACACTTATGGCTCAACCTGTCGGTCATCAGAGACAAGAACAAAGATTTCCTTCTTGATGCCCTGCTTTTGCCTTCTGGCTTATTTAGTGACACTATGAATGTAGTTAGCAACAGGTTCCAGGAGGCAAAGAGTCATGAAGCCTTCGGGCAATTCCTTCCTCGCCGCACTCAGGGGGAGGACCCAGCCCCACCCCGGTCCTTCTAGAAGGGAGGCTCAAAAAAAAAGTGTGTCAATTCGTGCTCCCCCTCATAGAGACTGGGGGCCGGCTCTTCGCCCTCAGAAGCCCCCAAAGCAAGACTTCAGGGCATTCATTTCTAAGAAGAAAAAAACCCTGACGGTCTTGCGCCCAGCCTTGTGGGGGTAACCCCCCTCGCGTAGGGGCGCATGAAGCATTCACCTGTACCTTCCCGATACCCCCACGAAACCTCTCCATTCCCGCCACCTCTGGTGTTTCAGGAGTTAGAGGTTTCCAGCAAAATGTTGGGTGTTCCGTTGCTTCCTGCCTTAGTCCAAGATGCGGAATACTCGATATCCCCTCAACAGGAAGTGTCAAAATTGATTCCCATCTCAGAGAACCTGGCAGCGCAGAAGCTACTGCCAGGTGTTTCTATGTGGGTTCTAAGAACAGTAGAAAAAGGCTACAGAATGAAATTAGATCGCCGTCCTCCGCGTATCAATGGCATGGTCTCCACTACCGTGGAACCGGAACAAGCATGTCTACTGTGGAAAGAACTGAAAAATCTCTTGGTCAAAAGGGCCATAGAACATGTTCCCCTTCCAGAGAAAGTCAGGTTACTACAGCAGATACTTCCTGGTTCCCCAGTAGGGTGGGGGGTTGCATCCGATTTTAGACATTCAAGGCTTGAATCGCTCAATCAGGGTGTCAAAATGCTAACTGTCAAGACGGTCGTGTCTCAGATCTAACATCACGATTGGTTGGTCACCATCGATCTCATGGACACATATTTTCAAACAGAAATTCTGCAACAACACAGGAAGTTCCTGAGGTTTGCTTTCGGGGGCGAAGCTTTCCAATATCGGGTTCTTCCATTCGGCCTAGCCCTATCACCCTGCAAATTACGAAATGCATGGATGCAGCACTGGCTCCTTTGTGACTCTGTGGCATCCGCATTCTGAATTACATGGACGACTGGCTGATACTAGCACAGTCACATGAACTGGCATTTCAGCACAGGGATATCGTCTTAGCTCATCTGGTTTTTCTGGGTCTGAGACTCAACATCAAAAAGAGCGTTCTCTCTCCCACTCAGGAAATTACCTATCTGGGCGTTGCATAGAATTCGATCATGATGCTGGCACAATTGCCTCCCACTCGAATTGTGTCCTTTCAGAACAACCTGGGAGTGGAAACTCTACCCCGAGGTAGTGGAACAAACCTGGGTGAGATTTTACAGAGCGGAAGTGGACCTCTTTGCCTCCCAAAAGACAGCACAGTGTCCCCTCTATTTGAGTCACCCAGCCCCCCTCGGTCTGTACGCGATGGCACATACATGGCCCAGAATGTGCCTTTATGCGTTTCCTCTGGTTTCTCTGCTCCCGGGAGTCTTGGCCAGAGTTCGCCAGCAAGGGTCTTGCACCTTACTGATAGCGCTGGCCGAACAGGGTATGGTTCTCGTAGATAATGTCTCCTCGGAGGGACTTTCTGTCCCAGGGTGCAGGGGACAATATTTAATCCCAGGCCTGAGCTGTGGAACCTTCACGTTTGGCCCCTGAAGGGTACCAACTGAGGGACACTGGGTTTTCACCTGAAGTTATTGAGCCATTCTAAGTGCTAGGGCTCCCTCTACTAGAATAAGTTACGCCAATAAATGGGTCTTTGAAAGATGATGCAGTGCACATAATGCAGATCCAGTTAACTGCCAGACTGCTTCAGTTCTGGACTTTCTGCAGGAAAAATTGTCAGCAGGCACATGCCCCGCCACTCTCAGGGTTTACGTGGCTGCTCTATCGGCTTGCCATGCCTTGATTGACAGGGTGCCGTTGGGGAGACATTCTCTGCTCACTCACTTCGTTCGTGGAGCCATGCGACTGAGACCTCCTGCTAGGACTAGGATCCCTTCATGGGGCTTAGCAATAGTCCTTGAGGGTCTGGTTGAGACCCCCTCTGAACCTCTAGATTCAGCGTCTGATAAACTTCTGACTCTCAAGATTGCCAGCCTGCTTAGATTTTGCCCCAGGAATGGCTAAAGCAATTTTGCACCCACATCCTGACTACCTGCCTAAGGTTCCTTTCTTGACTGTACATCCAGTCACTCTCAAAGCCTTCTGGTCCCCGCTGTTTACAACGGCGGAGCAGGAAAGACTTCACAGACTTTGTCCAGTCCGTGCCCTTCAGACTTATGTCCACCGCACTAGCAAGTGGCATTTGTCAGGGCAACTATTTGTTTGCCATGGGGGCCGCAACAGGGGGGTGGCCGCCACCAAGCAGACTATGTCGCATTGGGTGAGGGACGCTATTGCCCTGGCCTACAAGGTGTGCTGTCAAGCTTCGCCAGTAGGTTTCAGGGCTCACTCTACCAGAGGTGTTGCCTCCTCTAAAGCCTTGGCTAGAGGTGTCCCTCTGCAGTATGTTTGTGATGCGGCAGACTGGTCCTTTCTGCACACATTCATAAGATTTTATAGTTTGGATGTTCATTCCACTCCGGGCTCTTATGTCCTTGAGTCACCATCACAAGCTTATGTCTGAGACCTCTCGCGCTCTTGTGAACACAACTACACAACAGTAAGGGGTCCGGACATCCACAGTGTGGCGGCGTGGGTATTCTCGTTCCCAAAGCGCTAATCAGCACAGCATCAAAGTGTAGCATTTTGACAGGGAACGACTCTGATAAAAGTGGAACGAGATGCTGCGCTTCATTTCCGCACTGGGATGCCCCAGGGCTGCTCTTCAGACAAAATACCTGATGATGCACCTGTGACGCATCTATTTATAGCCCTGCCACAGGTGTATCCAATGATGTCACCAGCAGAGGCTATACATTCTGGTCAATTTCATTGACATGTTGCACACATATTCACAGCTGGTCACACCTAAAGTTGTTTCCAAAGCGCTAAATCAGTGCAGCATCTCGTTCCGCATTTATCAGGGAAAAGGGGTTAGAGATAAGTAGCCCAAGACGTTTTATGTATGGCCTTTTTCTACCCTCTATACAGAGGACTTTAGAGAGTGGATAGAAGATAATTTAAATAGCTAGACTTGTGACTTTTTTCAAAATAATCTGGTCCACACTGCAGCTTATTTTGACCAAGAACTGTCCACTTTGACAAGAAGAGACCAGTTGAGTGACATGTAAAGTTACCAAACAGTGTTTGTTTTTAGCATTGCGGACCACCATTCCAGAGACTCTATAAAGCTTTTCTTGTGCATCTGTATAGAGATATGTGAGACTTATCATGTGATAAATAATCACCCGTAAAGTTATATTAAAAGTTATATTAACATGAATCCAAACAATCAAACTTTGTTAATGCACTCAAACATGGATTTTTTTCACGTTAATAGTTAACAGTGTGAAGCAAATATTGATAAGTATGTGTCTAGGTATTGGGAAAGCACTTTCAACATGGGTGTTTTATTGGTTTAGCTGTCAATGTCTTTAAGTAATTGGTACAGTCAATGAAGACCTGTTTGATTCTGGGACGTTCTTAAAGAGCACAACAGTGCCCATTCATGTTTTCAGTTTTCTTGGTTCTGGAAGTGTTTTTCCCATTAATTTCTTCCATAGCGATTTAATAAAAGAGTTGTCCACCATGAACCAAACCAACCAGCTCTGAGGTGAATCACAAACTTACAAACTTTGATTTGAAGCAAAAAATTATTTGAAAATCAGACAAAAAGACAAAGATACAAGACTGTGTACTTAACATCTTTAATGAGGGAATGAACTACAATCCCATGAAGCATTGCCAATGATAGAATCAAATACAAAAAAATGAAAATATAAAGTGGTTGATTCTAAGTATAAAAACAATGTTGTGTTGTGTTTATTGTAAAATATTCAGATAAATACAAATAAATTAGTAGTTTGTGAGTGTAGGGAGAGCGACTCGATTGCATCATGGGAGTGGGAGGAGCTCCAGAGCTCTTTTGATGTGCTTTGTTCACTGTGATTATCTGATTGGAGGATTTTACTCATGATCCTGCAGAGAAATGTAGTTCTTCACCAGCAATTCTCCTTTTTTAACACATACTATAGTTTTAACAAGGAAGATAACTGATAGGGGTTCTGGGTATCTCAGCGAGTATTGACACTGGCTATCACACCTGCAGTCGTGAGTTTGAATCCACACGGTGTGCTGAGTGACAAATTGGCCCGGTTGCTAGGAAGGGTAGAGTCACATGGGGTAACCTCCTCCTGAAATTCACCCATAGATTTTGTGAGCATTGTTTTTTTTGCACATTCTAAAAATATGTATAAAATATAAAAAAATGGGAAAAAGTAAAATATGTGAATGTAAAGCCAGCTAATTTGATACTATAAAACCACAAATCAGTTTGTCGGAATGGACAGACATAGCAATAGTTTGCTTAAATAATGCTGGAAATTTGGAGTGTTTGACCAATTGAAGATGGGGGGTAGTGTACAGGAAACCTTTTTAAAAAAATAGTTTATTGATGCAAAAATGACACATTTTGCTTTTCATTTTCTAGTGTGTTAGAAACAGATATCATATACTTCATGTCTCTTTAAGAGATAAACCTCCAGTTGATACGAGTGAAAATCAATATCTGATACTAAACACTCATCGTCAACTGCGTGGATTTCACTTCTCACCCTGAGTGCACATGCGTATGTTACAAACACATCTTTGACACAAATACCAGCATTAGTTCTGTCTGAGTTGACCTCAAAGGATTTGTCAACTTTACATTTCACACATTAGCAAGATCAACTTCCAACGGCCGTGTCTCTGCAGCTCCTCTTCAGTAAATCACTGCTCTGTGCTCATGTTGAATTCCTCCCCTCTCTTTCTCTCCATATGTTGGTTTATGTCTGTAATGTCGCCATTGACTGGCCACAGCAGAAGTCTTCATTACCAGAGACACCATGGAGGTGGAATACTAATGAGAAGGAGCAGAATCGGCATTCACAGTGCTTGCACACACACACACACACACACACACACACACACACACACACACACACACACACACACACACACACACACACACGCCGCAACACTTTCTCTTCCCTGTGAAGACACACATATTTGGTATTATCCCTTTTGATTTGTCAAAGAAATCTCATTATTATCGAATTTTAAATTCAAAACTAATATTGTTAATCAATCCCTCCAGTAATTTGTGATCTTCAAATTTATGCAAATTCAACCAGTCTCTGAATTACATAAAGTAGCTTGCAACTTTGAATAATTTGAGCAATATTTCTGCTTAAACTGTGAATCTCATGGCAGGATTAATCCTCACATGCTCTTCAGGAGCTGCTCTAAAGGGTCAGAGGTGCGCGTTGGTGACAGAATTTTTTCATTTGGATTGCTCACATAATAAATGCACTGTTGCACCAGAAATGAGACTCAACATTCATGAAACGTATTTATTATTGGCATTTCTGTCATATTCGCTTACAGTACCTCATTTGGATAGTACAATGTGATTAGAACTTGAAGTTTAATCAAATGATCAGATGATGTAATTACAGCGACAGGTCTAATATTGAATCCTCGTTGGTGTTTTGAGCTTACAGTTTTATTAAAGTTGTACTAGTTTAACCTGACCAAAGTTTACTTGATTTGTCTGAGGCAGAAAATATTCATATAAAAATAATTCACTTCAGTTGAACTCGTATTATTAACCTTATCACAGGTTTCACATCTTGAATGTGTGTTTATTTATTATTGTTTTGCTTGCTATCTGTATATTCAGTTGATATGCACTAAACTGATTACAGGAGATTGCATCTTCATTGACACATATGACACAAGTATACTATGATTATGTATGAGATTTCACACCAAACACTGTCAATGGCAATACAAGTTTTGATCAAATATTTACAGCTGCAATAATCAGGAAACAGTTCTGGGAACTGCTGGTGGAACTGGTGAATGGCATTTGTTACGGTCATTTAAATGACAATTCAGTCATTATTTAACCAATCCTCATGTCATTGCAAACCTGCTGTGTGCTGTTATTACTGTTTTTTTTTATTTTCTTCTCTGGAACACAAAAAGGAGATATATATATATATAATACTGTATATATTATTTAATAATAATTTCAGTCTTTTTCTCATACAAAGGTATCATATGACTGGAGTCAGTAATAACGGAGGGCTCGGGGCAAAAGTGTCACTGGAATTCAAAATACAGGGGCAAACAATGTCCCCATTTTATATTCTTCTAAACAGGTTTAATTATACATATTATTGCATAAATGATGCCTTGATGTTGGTTGAATTTTATGGGTAGAAGGTAATAAATTATACAATCTAGTCATCATATTGAGAATTTTTTATTAGATTTGAGTAAATGGAAGTATTTGACGTATAAGGATGATACCATTTTTAATTGGATGTTAGAAAATCAAAAGCCCTATAAAAGGCAAAAATGCTGCTGAAATCAAAACAAGGGGGCAAATATTGTCTCTTAATGGAGAAGTTCATTTCTGACCCTACATATGACTTGGAATAGTGCACGTTATATTGTACTCTTTTTGTTAACGTTGTATGCTGCTTTACAGGAGACTGAACAACGCAAGTCTTCTTTTGTGTTCCACAGAAAAATAAACAAAGCGTATGTGTTTGGAAAAACACAGATTTGTCATTTTTGGGAGAACAATATTTTTAGCTGTAAATAAGGAAATGTACTGTTAGTGGGATATATTTTAGTATCTAGACCTCGCTCCTGATACATTATTTGCAACTGGACTGGGCTCTAGTGTCTGGTGTTTATTATTTAACAACAAATGCATTATATATGATGTGAGTTCTTATGATCATATTTGCTGTGAGATAGTGTACTGAATTCTGCCCAGGTCTATCGTGTGTTGCCTAAGGCGTCTAAACACCAAATTTTGGATGCTGTATCTGTTTTCCTGTATCTTGACTGGATCCTATGGACCGACCATACTGGTGTTCTGGAGAGTATCAGGACTGTATTCTCACTGCTGATCAACATGAGAGCAGTGGGAAATGTGAGAGGATGGAAACAAATTGCGTTTTTCTGCATTATGTGGCCTCTCCGCCCTGGATGCAATGCAGAAACGGGAGGGCATGAAATTCTCATGCCCCTCCAGATATCAAATACAGCAAGCTGGGTGTAGTTTGTATTTATCTATGATGCATCTTTACTGAAACTCCACACATTGATCTTAGTTTCACCAGCTATAGCGCTTGCTGTTTCTTCTGCCTGTCTATTTATCTGTGTTTTCACAGCAAAAACAAAAAGGATCTTCAACGGATAATTTAAGCAATTAAGCAGGAGAAGCTGTGCTATATAGTGAATATTGTGACAGCTGAGGGCTGTTGTTCAGCACTCTACAAATAACAAATAAGCGTTTATTGGACTGTCACTACATAATACAAATACGAAATAAGCAGTTTTCATTAAAACATTATTTTATTTGCTGTGTTGAATCAGAAGTTGGGGCGGGTCATATCAAAGGGCTTGCCCCTTTTTCAAATGAACAATATATAATGCTAAGGCCTGTTTCACACCGCAAGCAAAAGCAGCACGTAAGTAGCACATATCTTTATATGCCTCCCATAAGGGCTGTGTATTGAGAAAGATTTCTCGATTTGATTCCTATTCACAAGCTCTCAATTCAATTTTGAATCAATATCGATTCCTATGGGTATACTTCAGTTACGATATCATTTGTGCATACATATGAAACAATTATCTCCAGTTAATGATGTAAATTATACAGGGGACCTTGCAACTTGAACATTAATATTACTAATTATATTTTATTAGTTTTTCAGCATTATGTTAAAGTTTTAGCTTTTAAAAAATAAACAAATCCATCAATACATTTTATATTAAATTGCATATATAATTTTTGTGTTGTTTATTGTTTAATTGCACAATATGTACTATTTACAGATATTAACTTAG
This sequence comes from Xyrauchen texanus, assembly GCF_025860055.1. Classification (NCBI taxonomy): domain Eukaryota; kingdom Metazoa; phylum Chordata; class Actinopteri; order Cypriniformes; family Catostomidae; genus Xyrauchen; species Xyrauchen texanus. The sequence continues at coordinate 37,228,252 of NC_068315.1, forward strand.
ATTTGTTGATCACTGTCTCTTTAAGAAAACCAACATTTCTGTAAAGAGTGTATTAAGGATAGAGTCAAATGCTTTTCTTTTTAACACATCTGTGGTAAATATGTTTGAACTGGAGTCAGACACATAGGACAATTGAGGGAGTGGTTTATTTTATATATATATTTGTATAAATGATGAAGGGTGTGTGAACATTTACGATTATGAGAGTAAATGGAGTGCAAACTTATCTTCTCAACTGTTTACTAAAGCTCTGATTAATGGGTTATCAGCATCTTCCTTTTCAACTGCTTTCTATCTTGTTTCAGTTTAGGTGCAAATGGCTCCTAAGTATTTGTTTTTTCCATCTGGACCCCTGCTGTGTGTACTCAATGTCTATAAGTGTGAAATAACATTTGAAAGTGTGTTTGAAAACTCAATTCCCCACATGCCTCATTCTGTCATGTAGAAACTTGCATTAGTTGGGACAGGATGTCAGATTGCAATGAACGGAGGGTGTGGACATCTTTTGTATCACAGTGCTGAGTGAGAAAATGTCTCTTTAAACGTTGTCATTTCCTGACTGTGTGAAGTGATGGAGAAATCGTTAAGCCTGAGATGTTTGATCTTTAATGATGGCTGGGCAACTCGGCTGCAGATGCTCTTTGACTTTTTTCTGTCTGTCTTCTCAGAAAAACCATCACATATCTGATCTGGTCTGTGCATGAAAGATGAGCTCAGCGGATATCAGCTGCTTATTATAGTTAATAATTCATTAACACTGTTATTATATGCTCATAGGGACCGAGCCATATCCGTACACTTGAAAATGGGCTCTGTTGACTTGGGCCTGCAGTAAGCAACCACAAAGCAACCCCCTAACAACCACTAAAAATAAAAAAATAAAACAATCTAGTTGCATTTTTACAACTAACTATTTTAATGTGTGGCTGCCTGAAAAGCTCATGGCATGTTTAATTATGTTTGCCTTGACACACTTATGAGATGCAGAGATGTAAATCATGCTGGTTTATTAAAACAGATAATTATCTCCGAGTGAAGTGAAATGTTTGCTCTACTGCTCTGAAACAGTATCTGTAACTGTTCATAAGATAATAATAATAATAATTACCATCATGATTACAGGAAGTCAGCTATGTTTCCTTTCCCTTCTCTCTTTACTCATCAGGGTCCGGTTGCACCAGCTATACGTACGTTACAACTTGCCCTAGTTGTGGCGTAAAAGGGCACTAAGTCTCAATTTACGCACTTCTAAATATTTGAGCATTGCACCATTAAACTTTCTAGAATGTAACCTTACGCATGAAGTAAATAATTACAGAAGCCTCCGACCACGAGTAACAGATGGAATAAAAAAGCACAATGGTATTTTATGACATCAATGAGCTCATGTGTTTTTCAAACATTATGTAAAAAACACAGGAAAGGTGCACATTCCTGTATACTCCGCCCGGTGTCAAGTTTCAACATGTATGAAATGTATAAATATTAAAATGAATAAATGTCTATTTTTCCAGCTGGTTGTATTAGTATTTATTTATCACCCCTTATTTATTTTAGATGTACTTATTCAATTATTTACATAAGCTAAATAGCATATATCATAAATGAAATCTTGTTTTATTACGTATCATATTTTAATGGGGATATAATTTATTACAGCTGACAGTTATATGAGCAGACAAGGTTGGAACATTAACCGTAGCGATATAAAACTGAAATTCACGTCTTTTTAACAATTCTGTGTACAAATTTGAAGGCTGTTTATTGGGTCACTAAAGGTAAACGTCATATCATCCGACTACGCATCACTTTATGGACAGCTTTCAACCTACTAGTTAAGTCTTACCTTAAGAACAGTTAGTGCAAGCAAATTAAGCACCGACTTAGTTATAAACTGACTAGTAGATATTAAGCCCATACTGTGAACTTTACATCCTAACTTACGCACAGCTGGTGCAACCCTACCCAGTGCCCTCTAGAAGCTTACGTTCTGCGGGTGAATGACGTCTCATCTCATAGAAACACAAAATCTCTTTCCCAGACTTTCAGTTCGACTGTTCCTCGCTGGTGGAACGTCCTGCCGAACTCCACTCGAGCAGCTGTTTCTAGCCTCTTTCAAATAGTACCTAAAGACACACCCCATTTGTGAGCACTTGACCCCTCCCTACTAATACACTCTTGGCTTCACAAAATCCATTCTTCTTCCCCTGTCTCTCACCTTCCTCACTATGTGTACTTCTCTACGAATTTTTAAACATGTATTAAAGCACGTAGCTTCATACTGTCTCAGTTAGGATGAATCACTTCTGTTGTTCTTCTCATTTGTACATCCCTTAGGATAAAAGCATCTGCTAAATTAATAAATGTAAATGTAAAACTTTTATAAAGACAATTTCTGATAATTTTCTTAGAAATATGGCTTGGATCAGTTTAAAGTTTTCTCCACCACTCATTTTCATAATCAAACTGTAAATAAATGCGGGTTGTGATATTATAGAGGAAGGATGTGTCTAGAGGAACAAACTGTGTTTTCTCCCGAATTACTCCTAATATTTTATGTCAATTCTGATTTTCAGAGCATGAAACATTTACTAGCAGTGGTTCCCAACCCTGTTCCTGGAGGTCCCCAACACTACACATTATGGCTGTGTCTCGTTTGGAAGGCTGCGTGCTAGGTAGGATATGTCCTTTGAAGGCTGCAGTATGAGACTCATTTAAACAAGACGGCCTTCGTTGGACAAATGGAAACGTCATGGTTACTGTTGTAACCTCCGTTCCCCGAGGGAAGGAACGAGACGTTGTGTCAAATGAAGTGACTTCCTGGGATGCCAAACATACCTCTGAACCTGAGAAAAGGCCAATGTCAAGTTGGCAGACATAATTTGCATGCCCCGACCCGGACATATGGGTATAAAGGGAAGCGTGGCAGCGAATGTCAGGATTTTTTACAGTGTTAGGTCTAGTGCTGTGTCAGGAGGGGCAAAATGTCTCGTTCCTTCCCTCGGGGAATGGAGGTTACAACCGTAACCATGAACCATGACCTGAGTCGCAGCTGACTCCAAAGGAGGAGATGGTGGGTGAATTATGACATATGACGAGAGCGCACGCCGCCTTGGTGATTTATGTATGCTACCGTCGCGGTGCTGTCTGAACGGATCAAGACGTGATTGCACCGGATTAGTGGGAGAAATCTCCGTAGGGCAAGAGATACAGCCAGCAACTCTAGGTAGTTGATGTGCCATCGCAGCCAGGGTCCTGTCCAGGGGCCAGTGGCAGCGTGCCCGTTGCACACGCCGCCCCAACCATATTGAGAGGTATTTGTGGTGACCATGACACATCTGGACACCTGCTGCAGGGGGACTCCGGTCCACAGGAAGCAGAGGTCTGTCCAAGGGTTGAAAGTCTGACGGAAAGAAAAGGTGATTGTCACACGGTATTTGCCGTGGCACCATGCCCATCTCGGGACTCGAGTCTGTAGCCAGTGCCGAAGCGGTCTCATATACATCAACCTCAGCGGCGCGGCCGCAGCTGATGATGCCATATGCCCCAGGAGCCTCTGGAATTGTTATAGAGGAACCGCTGTGCCGGGCTCGAAGAGAGCAAGGCACCTGAGCACTGACTGAGTGTGCTCGTTGGTGAGGCGTGCCGTCATCGAGACTGATTCCAGCTCCAAACCGAGAATAGAGATGCTGTGAACCTGGAGGAGCTTGCTCTTTTCCCAGTTGACTTGAAGCCCTAGCCGGCTGAGGGTGGGCGGCGTACTCGCCCTTGACCGTGGTGAATTGGATACCGGAAAACCTGGGCGGGCGCCTGGCGAACTGAATTGCGTAGCCGAGTCGGACGGTCCGGTTCATCCATTGTGACGTGTTGGAAAGCGTGAGCAACGCGTCCAAACTCCGGGCGAGGGGGACCAAGAGAACAATTTTGTTGGATGTACCGGCGGGAGGGGCCTGCATTGTGTTCAGCTGAATGTCACTTTGGAGAATAAAAGTTCCAATTACTTTCCATAAGAGGAAAATCTGAACATTATTCGAAACGTATGGCAACTAGTGTGTCCATGTACACTTGTTTATTTAATGATATCATATTTTTAAGCAGCAGTAGTTATTTGTTTGTTCGTTTCTTTAATTTATTAGATGGCCTATGTGTATTCCCTAGGGGCAGGTGTTCTACTGGGGTATATACAACATAAAGGATTTTCTAAAGTTGAATGATTTAGACCAAAAATCTAATTTGTTTATTTGGAAAAATATTGTGTAGAACCCTCACGGGAAGGAGGACAGGAAACGAGGCTTCAACAAAAGGTAAGGCTTTAATTGGCGTTTGTCTCACAATAGTTCACAGAAAATATAACACAACAACACAAGCACACTGGGTTGGCTTGTTCGGTCGTCTCCTTCTGGAGGCTCTGTGTCTGCTTTTTATGCCGCTCTCCTCGTGCTCACTGGAATTAGAGACAGGTGTTAGGCATAATTTAGCTCAGGTGTAAGTGCCCTTACCGCTTTCCTCTCCCGGACGGGCGCTTGACCACACCCCCGCTGCCACATATTTTTATATAACAATTTTAAAAAAAAATGCCTGCTATGAACCTTTTTTATTTTTTTGCCCAATTGGTAAAAGGGTCTCAGCCCACATATTATTATAGTTTTTTTAAACCTAGTCAATATTATTTTACTGTAATATTATACCGAATATTAAGAATAATATGTTACTATAATTGTTACATTTAGAAACTATTACCAGAATATATAATTATTGAATAATAATAATAATAATGCTTGAATGTGGTATTGCTATGCAGTCCAGTGAAACCCTCAAGCCTTCATTTTGGTGGAAAACTGAAAGAAGGCATTTCAATTTTCAATTCATAGTAAAAATTTTAATCCAATGAAATGCTCTTATCTCCCCTATTGTCCAAAAAACCTGGTGTAGAAACATCTGTGGAATTACAGTAAATACACAGTAACACACATCTGTCACTCAGCACCAGACACGGCCTCTGCCACTTATTTACCCGCCTCTTACTTTCCGACGTGATATTATTATCAAGATTCCCAAGGAGAACTTTTTTCCTTGTAATAATTCCTTCAACAAGAACCTCTTGTCTTCTGAAGTACATTTATTTTCTTTCTTCCATGTCAAATTAAAAGTGAATTAAATGGTTAGCAGCAAGTAAATTCTAGTGTTATTAAGCTAACACATCTCACGCAATGTAAAAAAAAGGGTGGTCACGAGGTGCATGCTGCTTAAAAAGGTTAATAGTATGTTACGATTAACCGGTGTTGAAGCAGTGAATTTGTTGTAGGCTATTAGACAAGACAACTCTATGAGCAGGCTGATCACACAATATCAAAGTCTGTCTTTTTATTCTTAAGAAAACATTTGAGAACTTCTTAAAACATTTTCAAGAATTGCACTTAGGATGGTTCTTTTTTTTTTCTTTAGAACTTTTTCATGCATCCCCAGCATTACAGAAGGTAACCGTGTTTGTGAGTGTTATTAATAAGGAAAACAAGACTAGCACAGATAAATATTCACCGCACAGCTCCGGTCATTGGCTGTCTCACCCGAGTCTTGATAAACGCGAGCACAGAGTGGACCCCCCGCCACGACACCAGCTGAGCCTCAGATTTGAGGACCTCGTCACAGCACTGAACTATCAGCGTTCTGCTCTTCACTCAGCCAACCCATCGCCCGCCACTTCATTTCCCTGTGGTACAAATCCATCATCCCCCTCTTCCCCGCTTCTTTCTTAACCTGTTTCTGCACTCTGCATCCCTCTGCTGCACCAATGTCTTAACCAATCAACTCAAAGCAGCCCAATTTCCTGCCAGGGACTGATAGAGATGGACTTCCTGAGTGCATGCCTAATACAAAAGTCTGCATCTGCCTGTCAAAGGTTGAGTGACGAGATCACACACACACACACACACACACACACACACACACACACACACACACACGCGCACACAAACACACGCACGCACTCACACACGCACACAAACACACACACACACACAAACACACACACTCACACACACACACACACACAGTATTTTTTTATTTTATATCCAATATCTATAAGGTATAAATATCCAAATACAAATAACATATTCAGACTGTTTTCAGAAAAAATTATACACTGCAAAAAAAGTATTTTTCTGGGGGGGTCTGGGTATCTCAGTGAGTTTTGACACTGACTATCACACCTGGAGTCGTGAGTTTGAATTCAGGGCGTGCTGAGTGACTCCAGTCAGGTCTCCCAAGCAACCAAATTGGGCCGGTTGCTAGGGAGGGTAGAGTCACATGGGGCATCCTCCTCGTGGTCGCTATAATGTGTTTCTCGCTCTCGGTGGGGCGTGCATGGATGTTGCGGAGAATAGCGTGAAGCCTCCACACGTGCTACGTCTCCATAGTAACTCACGCAAAAAGTCATTACGTTTACATTTATTCATTTGGCAGACGCTTTTATCCAAAGTGACTTACAAAAGCAGAAAACATAAGCGAATCATCTTAAGGAGACATTTGTACGAAAAGTGCCATACTACAAAGTTTTACTAGCATCAGAATAGTATACAAAACAGATTTAAGTGCAACAAGATTTTTTTTTCATGCGATAAGATGTGCGGATTGATGGTCTCAGACACGGAGGCAACTGAGATTCGTCCTCCACCACCCGGATTGAGTCACCACGAGGACTTGGAGCACATTGGGAATTGGGCATTCCAGATTGGGAAGAAACTATTAAAAATTTATAAATAAATAAACATTTTCTTCCTATATATATATATATATATATATATATATATATATATATATATATATATATATATATATATATTAGGGCTGTCAATTGATTAAAATTTGTAATCGAATTAATTACATGGTGTCCCGATTAATCACATATACAAATATTTGCTGAGAAAGCCCCTCATATAACAATAATTCAATATACAAAGATTATACATATTAATATCAATATATAATTAAACATAGTTATCTTTAAATATTAAAAAGTATATATATATATTTTATATTTATATATATATATATATATATAAATAAAATAAAACATATTCAGATAATTAAAGTGCATTACATTCTTGTATCAGAAGAGTTCATCATTGATAAGACAATATAAAAGCATCTTTAGAGTACAATGTATTTTTTACTACCATAATATTCATCATAAGTCAATCATTGACACACAGTTCACAGCAATCCATTACACAAGTGAATTTGTCAATCAGTTTGAGATTTATTATGAGGGCTTGTTTAAGGACCCGTCAATCTACACCTGCGTCAGACATGCTTGTGCAGCATCTCTGGTGCGTTGCATCATAAACATAACATTTTTAGGTCACTGTGTCAAGTTAAATATAGTTTAATACTCAATCTTTAAACACATCTTGAGATCCCTTAGTTCGGATTTGCGCTCCTTCAAGTGTTTTGAACGCAAGAACGTAAAGCATGTCTGTGTTGTGGATTGTTTTCTTCACTGTATAAACTATGCATTGCTCATACAGCTGAAATTTCACTTACTGCCCTCTGGAGTAAACAGGTGGTACTGCAAGCTTGCATTTCTCAGGAATCTTCCATATTATGGTCCGGTGGCATTGCGATGAATTGCGTTCATTATTTTAATGCGTTATTTCTTGTCAAATTAATCGCACTGAATTAACGCGTTAAATCGACAGCCCTAATATATATATTATTTTCAGGTTGAAATAAAATATACTGTACATAAATAAAAAGTATATAATGTATACATGTCTAAATAGAAGTAATATATTCAGATTTAAGATTTTTAACAACATTTTTGTTTTTCCCCCAGGTTAAATATGTAAACTTTTAAAACAAGAGAACTTTGCTTGAGATGCAGAATAGCATCAGATATTAAGTCTTGTTTTCAGAGAGATCTAACACATTTTGGAGGAGTTTATGTTTTGTCCTTTTGAATTATTCTCTTTTTCTTTACCCATTGACACATTATAAGCTTTATAAGCTTAAAACAAGACAAACATATTGTCATTTTACTTCTCAGGTAAACTTATCTTGTTTTAAGAGATTTTTACTGGAAAACAAGAAAACATACTTTTTTGCAGTGTCAAAGTACTTGTTATTACAGACAGAAATACTAATGTTTCACAGTGGAAGAACATATCTTACTTTTGAGAGAGAGAAAAAAGCTTAACCTATAAACAAAACAAAAATTTCGAATGGGTAAATTAATATATAAATAAAAACGATGATTAACTTAAATATAGCAGCATTAAACAAATAAATGAATAAAACTAAAACATGGTGATGTTGAACAACAACATTTAAAGGTGAAGTGAGTCATTTCTATTGCATTCAAATATTTTCTACAGATTTAAGTTAATTGTGTTTACTTAGGGCTAGTTATGGCTGGATTACACAAAATGAACTGATTTTATCACCAATTTTAGCGTCAGTTGGTATCTGTACCGAGTTTGTGCTTATTGGCTCCAGTGTAAGAAAATCTTACAAATTTTAGTTGTTTTTGAACCACTTACAAATTTGAGTCGTGGAGCAACAGCTATTGGAAATCCTGTGCACAGGGCCATGAACCTGAAGAAATGGAGATTGAACTCATTTTCGGCAGGAACTGTAAATGAGTGCCTCTATGATGTCAACGACAGGAGTTAACAGGATTGTTTGTTTCATGTGAGAGTATTGTGATTGGATCAACTTAAGTGATGGTAGTGTTTGATGCTCAGTTTTTATCTGTAGCCATTTGAGCCGATAAGTGTGTGACTTCATCATGTATTTGTGTGGTGTATACAGACTTTAGTGGTGTTACTTCAAAGTCAAGTGTCAAGAGTTCACTACTGCACCTGATTTTTATTTAGTGATAATTAAGATGTTTGAGTCTGTTTTATTGAATTATAGAATCAGGAAGAAGACAAAAAAAGCAAGAACAAACAGAAAAGTTGAAAGTAATTAACTCTGTGAATGGAAACCGAGAAAAGCCCAGATGATAACCATGATAACACCCTGGAGTTAAGTTTGTAAAGATAGAAAGACAGCTGGTGAGTTTCCCGTCCACATGTTTCTGCAGCTTCTATTCCAGTGATCCTGCTGTTTTCCACCAAATTAAGCTGCTTGGTTTGTTTAGGACCTCACGAATGACTGTTCCGCAGCTATTTCGGCTGAATCGTCTATAAAGAATTTAATTAGCAGATTTTGTCTCTGCAGTTTATACTCTTGGAGCTTATAACCCCGTTGATGTGTTCCATTCCAAATAATAAGAGTTTTTGAAATGTTATCTAAATGTTACAATTCTTCAAAGACTTTCTTCTCATCGTAAGGCAGCAATGCAAAAGGCACTTTTCACAAATATGCCACACTTTGTTGTCCCAATTGAGGCAGTACTGAAAACATACAAGTTCTTGATGCTAAATGGCCGAATGGAGGAGGGAAATCAATTATCTAATCATTCGCAAGTGAGGAAACGTGTGTATATAGGCTACTCAGACCACATCTCTGTTATGTTAATTCCAGCATACAGACCGCTCGTCAGACGCACAAAACCGCTTCAGAAGCAGGTGAAAATCTGGCCAGCAGGAGCCATCTCTGCTCTTCAGGACTGTTTTGAGTGTACTGACTGGCACATGTTCAGGGAGGCTGCAACATATGGCGATTCTACCAACTTGGAGGAATACACAGCATCAGTGACCAGCTACATCAGCAAGTGCATTGATGATGTCACTTTCTCCAAGACCATCACCACACGCTCCAACCAGAAGCCGTGGATGACTGCGGAGGTGCGCACGCTGCTGAGGTCCCGAGACTCCGCCTTCAGAGCAGGTGATAAGGCAGCCCTAAGAACAGCTAGGGCCAAACTGTCACGGGCAATCAGAGAGGCAAAGCGCGCACACGCCCAGAGAATCCACAGTCACTTCCAGGACAGCGGTGACACGCGGCGCATGTGGCAGGGCATCCAGGCCATCACCAACTACAGGACAACATCAGTTGCCTGTGACAAAGATGCCTCCCTTCCAGATGCGCTGAACGACTTCTACGCTCGGTTTGAAGTGCAGAACGACGTGATGGCGAGGAAGTCCACCCCTCCTCCCAACGACCAGGTGCTCTGTCTTACCACGGCAGATGTGAGGAAAACTCTACGTAGAGTCAACCCACGGAAGGCTGCTGGACCAGACAACATTCCTGGCAGAGTGCTCAGAGGATGTGCAGACCAGCTAGCAGATGTTCTTACCGACATCTTCAACATCTCTCTGAGCAGCGCCGTTGTTCCAACGTGCTTCAAGGCCACCACCATCATCCCCATGCCAAAGAAGTCTTCAGTGTCCTGCCTCAACGACTACCGTCCCGTCGCACTTACACCCCTCATCATGAAGTGCTTCGAGAGGCTCGTCATGAGGCAGATTAAGACCCAGCTGCCCCCCTCACTAGACCCACTGCAGTTTGCGTATCGTTCAAACCGTTCAACGGACGATGCCATCACCACAACCCTCCATCTGGCCCTCACCCACCTAGACAATAAGGACTCATACGTTCGAATGCTGTTCATAGATTTCAGCTCAGCATTCAACACAATCATTCCCCAGCACCTGATTGGAAAGCTGAACCTGCTGGGCCTGGACACCTCCCTCTGCAACTGGATCCTGGACTTCCTGACTGGGAGACCTCAGTCAGTCCGGATCAGGAACAGCATCTCCACCACCACCACACTGAGCACTGGGGCCCCCAGGGCTGTGTGCTCAGTCCACTGCTGTTCACTCTGCTGACTCACGACTGTGCAGCAATGCACAGCTCGAATCACATCATCAAGTTCGCCGATGACACGACCGTGGTGGGTCTCATCAGCAAGAACAACGAGTCAGCATACAGAGAGGAGGTGCAGCGGCTGACGAACTGGTGTAGAGCCAACAACCTGTCCCTGAATGTCGACAAAACAAAAGAGATGGTTGTTGACTTTAGGAGAGCACAAGGTGAACACACTCCGCTGAACATCGACGGCTCCTCTGTGGAGATCGTCAAGAGCACCAAATTTCTTGGTGTTCACCTGGCGGAGAACCTCACCTGGTCCCTCAACACCAGCTCTATCACCAAGAAAGCCCAGCAGCGTCTCTACTTTCTTCGAAGGCTGAGGAAAGCACATCTCCCAACCCCCATCCTCACTACATTCTATAGAGGGACTATTGAGAGCATCCTGAGCAGCTGCATCACTGCCTGGTTTGGGACTTGCACCGTTTCGGACCGCAAAGCCCTGCAGAGGATAGTGAGGACAGCTGAGAAGATCATTGGGGTCTCTCTTCCCTCCATCAAAGACATTTACAAAAAACACTGTATCCGCAAAGCAACCAGCATTGTGGACGACCCCACACACCCCTCACACAAACTCTTTACCCTCCTCCCGTCTGGCAAGAGGTACCGAAGCATTCGGGCCCTCACGGCCAGACTGTGTAACAGCTTCTTCCCCCAAGCCATCAGACTCGTCAATACTCAGAGACTGGTTTGACACACACGTGTCCTGAGTTGCACTTTAATTACTGTCACTTATAACTGTCTGCTACCTCAATAACTGCTATGTGCATAGAACATTATCTCATAGTATGTTATGTTTACATTTTTAGAAACTGTCATCTTTTTGCACTACTGAGTACTGGTCGGCGCTGCACTGTCTATTGTCCTGTTCATTGTCAGTAATTTGTTGTACTGTCCTGTACTTTTTGCACGTTTGCACGTGCACTTTATATAGGTATATATAGGTAGTTTATATAGGTATTTTATTTCGTTGTGTAGTCTCATATGGTCCTATGTTGGTCCTTTGTTGTTTTTATGTAGCACCATGGTCCTGGAGGAACGTTGTCTCGTTTTGCTGTGTACTGTACTAACTGTATATGGTTGAAACGACAATAAAAACCACTTGACACTTGACTTGACTTGGAGCTGGTGGAGAAGAGAAAAAAGTATAGTAGAAGAAAGGAGCAGGTTACCTGAGATGAGAGAGATGCCGCCTAGTCAGGGTGTGTTTGGGCCCGGGTGGATCGCTAGAGTGAGCGTGAGTTGCCGAGGCGATCGATTGAGTGTTGCGTGCTGCACCTCTGGACGCCGGCTGGCAGGAATAATAATAATCATTTTGATAGGAATAATCCTGTCTGGTGCCCGAAGATTTCTTTAAAGTAATTTATTTATGTTAGGGCAACCACCACCGTTAGTGGTCTAATTTGGAGGCTTTAAAATGAGATGTCAAAAAGAGCACAATCACAACTCTTAACATTTTCTATAAAGCCCATATTTGTAATGCATTAGTGATGTCTCATAATAAACCTTATAATATGTTATAACTTCTAATTATAATGCATTATAATGAGTATAATACATTCTAACACCAGCAACATCAATTGTATCTGCAGAAGTTATAATGTATTGAATATATTTGTACATACTGTATATATGTTAGGATTCAGATGAGGGCAGATGGGGAGTGAGGATCTAAATGCAGCTCTTTTATTAAATAAACAAGAAAACACAGAATAAAACAAAACACAGGGAACAAACAAAACATCCACGAGGGGATAACAAAAATTTAAACACTAGAAACAAGCACGGAGGGCACGGAGGGCATTGTGTCATCAGAGTGTCATTTATCTGATCACAATGTGTAGTCAGGACATTACAGGACATCACGTCCTGCAACATCTGGACAGACCGGGGACATACGTAAGGATCCTTTTTGTGGACTTCAGCTCGGCTTTCAACACAATCGTACCAGATATACTCCGGACTAAGTTAAACCAACTCCCTGTTCCCACCTCTACCTGTCAGTGGATTATCAGCTTTCTGACGGACAGGCAGCAGCTTGTGAGGCAGGGAAAATTCACTTCCACCACCTGTACCATCAGCACTGGTGCCCCCCAGGGATGTGTGCTCTCCCCACTACTCTTCTCCCTGTACACCAATGACTGCACCACCAAGGACCCCTCTGACAAGCTCCTGAAGTTTGCAGACGACACCACTGTCATCGGCCTCATCCAAGATGATGACGAGTCTGCATATAGAAAGGAGGTTGAACGGCTGGCTTTCTGGTGCAGTCAAAACAACCCAGAGCTGAACACGCTCAAAACGGAGGAGATGATTGTGGACTTTAGGAGGAACACCCCATCATTGTCCCCCCTCACCATTCTAAACAGCACTGTGGCAGCAGTGGAGTCATTCAGGTTCCTGGGCACTACCATCTCACAGGACCTGAAGTGGGAGATACACATCGACTCCATTGTGAAAAAGGCCCAGCAGAGGTTGTACTTCCTTCGCCAGCTGAGGAAGTTCAACCTGCCACCAGTGCTGCTGATACAGTTCTACTCAGCAGTCATTGAGTCTGTCCTCTGCACTTCAATAACTGTCTGGTTTGGTGCAGCTACGAAATCAGACATCAGAAGACTACAAAGGACAGTTCGGTCTGCTGAGAGGATTATTGGTTGCCCCCTGCCCCCTGCCCCCCTTCAAGAACTATACACTTCCAGAGTGAGGAATAAGGCTGTAAAAATCACTCTGGACCCCACTCACCCTGCCCACTACCTTTTTGAACTGTTGCCTTCTGGCCGGTGCTTCAGAGCTCTGAGCACCAGAACCGTCAGACACAGGAACAGTTTTTTCCCTCAGGCCATCCATCTAATGAACAATTAAATTGCCCCATTGAGCAATAATTATGTGCAATACACAGTTTAATTCTATTTATATTATCCATCATATCCACTACTGCCATTACTTACATTGCTCTGTACATAATATACAGTTTTTTGTTCTTTATATAACAGATTGTATTAGATTTGCACTACGTGTGTGTATGAAGGTGAGTGTATGTACGTATATGTATAACTATTTATATTGTATTCTTTTTTTGTTTTTTGTTTTTAATTACCTATGTGTTGCTGCTGTTTTTGGTATTGTTTGTATTGTTGTTGACTGGAAGCTCCTGTCACCAAGACAAATTCCTTGTATGTGTAAGCATACTTGGCAATAAAGCTGATTCTGATTCTGATTAATAATGTGAAAAATTACTATTACAATCTGAAAATTCAGAACTTCTTAAACTACTTCAAAGAGTTCTCATCAAAAAATCCTCCATGTGCAGCAATGACAGCTTTACTGATCCTTGTTGTTCTAGCTGTCAGTTTGTCCAGATACTCAGGTGACATTTCACCCCACACTTCCTGTAGCACTTGACCTTTCACCCCACACTTCCTGTAGCACTTGACCTTTCACCCCACACTTCCTGTAGCACTTGTCATAGATGTGACTGTCTTGTCGGGTACTTCTCACACACCTTGCAGTCTAACTGATCCCACAAAAGCTCAATGGGGTTAAGATCCATAACACTCTTTTCCAATTATCTGTGTTTCTTTACCCACTCAAAACTTTTCTTTTTGTTTTTCTGTTTCAAAAGTGTCTTTTACTTTTCAATTCTTCCCATAAGTCCTGCACCCCTGATCTTCTCTTTACTGTTGTACATGAAACTGGTGTTGCGCAGGTAGAATTCAATGAAGCTGTCAGCGGAGGACATGTGAGGCGTCTATTTTTCAAACTAGAGACTCTGATGTAGTCATCCTCTTGTTCAGTTGTACATCTTCCACATCTCTTTCTGTCCTTGTTAGAGCCAGTTGTTCTTTGAAGACTCTAGTGTACACCTTTGTATGAAATCTGCAGTTTTTGGGGGTAATTTCAAGCATTGTATAGTCTTCATTCCACAAAACAATGATTTACTATCAAGTTTCTAGAGAAAGCAGTTTCTTTTTTTTTGTTGCCTTTTTTGAGCTAATATTGCATATGTGGCAACTCAACAAACACAAAGACATTTTAAGCTTCATTTAACAAACCAAATATCTTTCAGCTGTGTTTGATATAATGGCAAGTGATTTTCTAGTATGAAATTATCAATTTAGCATGAGTATTCAAGGATAATGTGTTGGAGTGATGCTGCTGTCTAGATTTGATCAAAAATGACTTTTTTCAAATAGTGATGGTGGTGTTTTTTACATCAGTAATGTCCTGACTATAGATTGTGATCAGTTGAATGTCACCTTGGTGAATTAAAGTACCAATTTCCTTCAGAAACAGCAAAACCTGTACATTATTCCAAACTTTTGGCCGCCAATGTTAGTTTGACTTGTATTGTATGATACAAGTTTATGTTATGGCTGTTTACAAGAAGATATTGCATTTGTAGTTTTACTTAAAGCAGGCAAAGACCACGAATAATAAGATCATGCCATAAAGCCTTTAGACAGTTTAAGTCAAGTGGCTTTAATTGTCATTTCAACCATATACAGTTAGTACAGTACACAGTGAAACGAAACAATGTTCCTCCAGGATAATAGTGCTACATAAAAACAACATAAAACTAACACAGAACTACATGAGACGACACAGAACTAAAAGACCTACACGTTTTTACATAAAGCGCGTGTGCAAACAGTATAAGACGGTACAATAATTGCTGAAACAGGACAATAGGCACAGTTAGACACAGTGCACAGTTGACCAGTACACAGTTCTAGTGTGAAAGATTCAGATGAAACAGGTATTGCAAAAAGATATTACAATATAATTGAAAATGCTGTGAATGTAAACATAACATAATATGACAGTATTCAGCAGGTAAGCTTATACTATATATGGACATAGCAGTTATTGGGTAGCAGCCAGGTAGAAGTGACAAGAAATTAAGTACAATATTTTATGAATATAGTAGCAGCAAAAACATTAGGGTAGATAATAAAGCATTGTGCAAAATTGCAAATGGAGTCACAATACAGCACATATATGATTCACTTCTGCTGCATTAAGACTGGATGTTGCTTGTGTTATAATGCATTATACTCTGCCTATGAAGAGGGGAAGACTTCTAATGTATTACAACTAAAGTGAGAATTATTTATGAGAACTTATAACTGTGAAAGTCTGTGTCTCATTTTGGTTCACACTTTGCACTTTTCCGTCATCACACATCTGCTGCCTGCCAATTGTTCTTGTGACCCGGTTTGTTCATTATCTCAATAATTATCAAAACAACCTTGATGAGATGGACAGTATCTTATGCTTTGAGGTTGTTGAGACTGCAGCGATGATGTCATTGTGCTGCTTCACTTGCAGCTGCAGTACTTAGATGAAAGCTTTTACCTGCACACTAAAAATAGACATTCATCTCGTGTAATGAAGCACTCACTACCAGCCGCTTTGTAGTATGACAGGTAGCTTTGAAAAGTTACATGTTGTGTTGATCACGTATGCATAGATTTGTGGCCAATGCAACCAATTCATCCAAAATCCCTGTGTATTTTGATGTTTAATGAAACTGGTGAAAGCAGAAAATTAGTGTTTGTGAGGTTAAAGTCTAGTCTAACTCTTGTTTTGCTATGCAAAGCTAGCTACAACTTCTAAAGTAACATTTATAATGTAACCTTTTTTTGCACATAATCACACAATACATTCAAATTTTTTGAAGGAGAGCATCAGGCAACATATGGAATAATTAACCTAGTATCATTGAATCACATTGCTATACCTACATTATTGTACAGATGTTTTTCATTATGCGTATCGCGGCAGTTACCTAGTGAAATGAACACTAAAGGAGCTACAATATAACTTCTCATGTCCTTTTAACTCAAAATCAGCTACACAAAACAAAGGGGGATCCTACAGCATTCTGTATTGTTTCATTTAAAAGAAAGTGGCAGAATGAATGAGCCCAAAATCCCAAATCCAAACAAAAAAACATGTTGCATAAGAGATCATGTACGAAAAGAACCAGTTAGCCATTTGTAGAAAATGCCTAGTCTGTATGATCCAGGAATAAGCACAATTGTAGCAATTGGTGAGAAATGACAAGTAATCAAATAAATAAATAAATAAATAATCTTATCAGATGACAGTTGAAGTACTGCGTTGAAGTGTTATCCACAATAGCAGATACTTCACACTCTCAATCACAAGTTGACACTCTCATCATACCTCTTAGTAAACGTTCATTGCAGGCTGGAAGTTCATACACCACGAGAAGAGGAAGAAGGGAAAGTAGAATGAAAACAGAAGTTCTTTTTCAGTTGAGCATAAAGCTTCAAGCATGTCTCAGCAAGGACTCTAGATAGAATCAGCAAGCACAGGTGGATCATGCTGCCACCCCACTGGATGTTCTGTCTTTCTCTCTTCTTCTTCTTCCTTGGTGTTTTACGGCAGTTAGCATCCAAATTGTTGCATTGGTGCCATCTTTTGTCTTTCTTTAACTTCGTCCTTCCAGTCCAGTCCAGTCCTCCTTAATAAATGAATCAAATAATTCCTTCCTTGATCATTACTTCCACATTCTATTATACTTTTAATATTGTACTTTCCTATACCCTTTCTCCTTAGCTGTTCCTTCATCTATTCCCTTTCTTGTGAACATCTCCTGCATGACATAAAGATGTGTTTTTCTGTCTCCTCCTCTGTCTCAGCACATAAACCTGTATGGATTTATTAAAGGATGTTTTCCTATGATATGTAGAGTTTATTTAGCTTGCAATGACCTATCCTTAGTCTACTTATTATAACTTGTTCTTCCTTTTATTTCCCCTCTCTCTTACCATACCTTCATGATCCCACTGATGTTGCCATTTTGCCATTATCTTTTTCCATACTAGATTCTTCCCTTCTGACTTTAATAACTTAATTTTGACATCAACATGTCCCTTTTTTGTTGCCTCTTTTTCCCACATGCGCTGGGACCCACATGAATGTAATACTTCTCTTAGTTTGCATATTCTTGAGTTTGTAAACAAACAATTCTGGACGATTCAGAGTTATTCCATACTTAATACTCATAAGGGCTGATACAGAGTCACTACATATTAAAATGTTCTTATCCCTGCTCTGTTCAATCCATTATAATGCTATTAATATAGCATATAATTCAACTATATATACATTTAAGCTGTCAGATGTTCTTTTGTTTACTCCCATTTCATATCTAGTGACAAATACCGCAGATCCTGTTGCATCCGTTTGTAGATCCTTTGACCCAACTATAAATATTTCAATGCTGTCTTTGTACTTTTAATGCTTGTAATATTCTTTGGTTATATCTACTATCTTTTAATTTTTTAAAGCTCTAGATCAACCTCTGGGTTGTCCATGCCTTCCTCTTATTTCATTGTCCCATATTCGCTGCCAATTCTTTTTTACGTCTGTTAAAATCACTCCCTTAGTTTCCTTTTTACTCATCTTTACCCTGATATTAATATCAGGATCCATAAATGCCTCCTTGGCCAGTTTATCTTCTTCCTCATTCACTTTTACTCTAACATGCACTGGAACCCACAAAAAAACTAACCCTAATTCTCAATTGCTTAATATTAAATAAACTCTGTAGAATTTAAACAAATGTTAAAAATAAAATGTCTTGTCTTGCTGACGATACTCCACTTGTTAAACTTACTAGTGCTAATTGTGAATCTGTACATGTCACATAACTTTCAGGCTGTTTATCTTCCACCCACTGGAATGCCAGGGATAAAGCTATCAATTCTGTCATAAATACCGATATATGATCAGTCACTCTTTTTGCTATTTTAATTTTGTGCTGAGGAATATATACTGTTGCTGCTGTTCTTCCAGATTTTGGGTCTTTTGATCCATCTGTGTATATTTGAGTCATGTTGTTATATGCTTGATTAATGTATTGATGAACCATTATTTTCAATGGCATATTTTGTTCCTTATTGTGTATCTCTTTATGTAAATATAGGTCTGTTTCTGGCATTGGGTATAGCCATGGGGGTATCATTGGAATTATCACAGAAAGAGCTACTTCTATCTCACTCAGCCACATTTCCTGTGCCTCCTTATTGACTATCCAACCAAACTTGTTAATCTTCCATTTTCATATTCCCAACAGTTTTCCAGTACCTTTTTAACTTGAAGACTTACTTCATGCCCTTTAACACTGTTCCAATATCTCATTTTCGCCTATGAATTTCCAGAGTCATTTCCCCCATCTCCACTTGAATTGATGACACTAAAGATGTTCTAAATGCTCCGCAACTTATCCTTAGAGCTTGAGTCTCAACTACTTTGATCTTTTTAAGCTATGTTCTGGATGCAGAACTGTATATCAAACTCCTATAATCCATTGCAGATCTAATCAATACATTGTAAATTCTTCTTAACATATGTCTACTAGCTTCCCACTCTGCACCAGCCAAACACCTCATTACATTTATTCCTTTTTTTGCATTTGCCTTCTAACTTTTGAATGTGTACACCAAATGTCAATTTTTACATAAAATCACAAACCTAAAACTCATATTACTGCTACTTGTTCCAGATCTTTTTCATACATTTTAACACTCACTTTAGGGTTTTTCCTTTTTTTTTTGTGAAACAAGTGACCTGTGTTTTCACTACTGAGAACCAAAAATGTACTTGTAATTTTCATAATTCTGGTGGAGGGACCGAGATGTTGTGTCGATGTAGTGACACTAGGGGTTGCCCTTAGGAGCCACAAACACCTCTAAATTGTGTAGAAATACCTCACATGGTCTTACTGAGTTTTGTCGGTAGTGTCGCATGTGGAGAAGTCCACGTGGTAGGTCCTACCCAGAGGGGATGGAGCACTACAAACATAGCGACCGGTGGCAGAGGAGACTCTGCAAAGGAAGATGCGGGTTTACCAATGGGAAAACTGTCTCATGGAAGATACATCACTCTGGGTTACATACAGGCAACCAGCACATGTGGAGCACCTACCCCAGTACCAGGGCTGACGCACACAACAAGTCTCAAGAGCGAGCTAGAATCAGCCAGTCGGCTGCCTCCGTGACATTCGTGAAGACACGAGCCAACAGGCCGAAGGGGAGTACTTTGTACTGGTATGCCCGGCCCTCGAAGGCAAACCGCAGAAAGGGCCTGTGCCAAAGTAAAACCAAGATGTGGAAGTACGCGACCTTCAGGTCTACCGTTGGAACCAATCTAGATGCCGATTGCTCGCTAGAATGCGTTTCTACATCAGAATCTTGAACGGTAGTCTGTGCAAGGGCCATTTCAGTACTCTCAGGTCCACGATTGGCCACAACCCACCGCCTTTCTTTGTATGATGAAGTAGGGGCTGTAGAAGCCCTTCTTCATCTTGGCTGGAGGGAAAGGCTCTATCTATTTCTGGAGGGAAAGGCTCTATCTATTTCCGCAGAAGGACCGTGATCTCCGCGTACAGGGCAGCCACATTCTCTCCCTTCACTAAGGTGAAACGGACACCGCTGAACCCGGGTGGGCGCCTGGCACACCAAATCGCATAGCCAAGTCGGACAGTCCTGGTCAGCTATCGCGACGGCTTAGGGAACGCAAGCCACTCCTCCAAGCTCCAGGCGAGGGGGACCAAGGGGACAATCGCGTTGGAGGCGGAGCCTGAGGCACCACATTGAGGGGGCTCGAGCCTGAGCTTGTGGCCATGCTGAGTCTAGGGACATTGAAGCACCTACCTGGCTCTGTGTACCCACCATAGGACCGGTCAGCGATGGGGAGGAGGGAACTCATCCTCACAGTCCGTCACAACTGCCCTGGCGTGGGTGTGTTTAGGCCACAGCTGGGCCCGCAGGGATGGGTGGCCCGTTTTTGCACCACCATGCCTGCCATAAAAGTGTGGTGTCCTGTGATCATGATAATGATGGCCGTGAACACCGGATGTGTGACCCAGGGAGTGAGGATACCGCACTTTGTCTGAAAATGTGGGTACCGCAGCCCATCAGGCATGCAGCAAAATCAAAGGAAAAGGCAACATAAGATTCTCCTTCTGGCCCTCCACCGGGGGATGGAGTGGTCTGTTCACCACCTCCTGGCCTGATCACTTCCTCTATTGCTTCGAGTCAATACTTTCCATGTACTCTTCCATGCTAAATTATCTGATACCAACATTAAATCTATCACAAAAATTTTTCGACAACCTATATCTATTCTTGTGCCTGACCCATCATTTATACACACTAATCCCTTCAAATCTAGCAGTTCCTCCACTACCAACCCAATATGATCAGTGTTTTCACTCCCCCACAATGTACTGTGTGCATTCAAATCTCCACACCACACCATCTTCTGATTACCTTCCCCACCTATCTTTTCCAGATTTTCTTTGTTAAGTTTCCCACATGGATTATAAAGGTGGATTACAATTGTAATACTTTGTGATCCTTCCCATATTTCAAATATCACTACCTATTGTTTCTTATTTACCTCTACGATTCTGTATCCAATACCTTGTTTTAGGAAAGTTGCTACCCCACCACCATTTTCACCTTGCCTATCTCTGCGTACTTCAATATATCCATATAATATATCATTTAAGCATGGTTTAAGCCATGATTCTTCAACACATATAATATCTGGACATCTTTTTTGTTTTAATATAAATGTCTTATATTCCTGTCCCTTAGCAATCAATCTTCTTGCATTCCATATTTACATTTACATTTTATGCATTTGGCAGACGCTTTTATCCAAAGCGACTTACAGTGCACTTATTACAGGGACAATCCCCCCGCAGCAACCTGGAGTTAAGTGCCTTGCTCAAGGGCCCAACAGTGGCATCTTGGTGGTGCTGAGGCTTGAACTCCCAACCTTCTGGTCAGTAACCCTGAGCCTTTATTGTTAAAACCATTAAGAACCACCACATGTTGCCCGAGTGTTTCCTAGAAGTACCTTTAATTTTTCATTTATCATCTCCACATTAATTCCCTCTACATCCAAATAATTTTCTGCTGCTTTAATTATGAGCAATTCAGGTGCAGACGAATTCACCACCTCCGCCATAAATGCAATGGATGACACTTTATGAACCTCTAGTGAATTGTCCTTAGTATTTTCTTGGCATTCCTTCATTTTCTGAAATGATACTTCTTTATTTTCTTTTGTTCTTGATGTCTGTTCAACATTATTCAGGGCCTCAGCATATGTTAATCCTTCTTCCACTCTGACATTCAGCACTATCAAGACTTTCGTCACTTCTTACACCTTGCTCACATTTGCCATATTCATGTTCTCCTCCACATCTTGCACATCTTTGTTTAGCTCTACACACTGCTGTCACATGGCCATATGTTTGACATTTATAACTTCTTAACGGGGGAGCTACATACAGTCTGACCACATAACTCATGTAACCTAGATATATCCTTCCAGGCAATTTGTCCTCATCAAAATGAATCATCACAGAAAGACTATCCTGCCAATCTTTATCTTTGACATACTGGTGTCATCTTACCTCCTTTACTTCTGCTCCTGTAATGTTCTTTTTAATCCTCTATGTTGTCAGCTCAATTGGATATCTCAATCCTGATATTACCCCTCTTACCCATTTCTGGAATTGAACATATCACTTGTTTACCCAGTATCATCTTCAACCCCAATGCAATTTTCTGTTGCCTATAATCTTTACAGAATAATAATAATTTCCCATCCCTCAACATTTTTGCACTTTCAATCTGCCCTATCTCATCTTTAATTGCTTTGGTTAGCTTAAATAGAGTTATCGCAGATAAAGATTCAGATGCTAATTTTACCATTACTTTGTATACTTCCTTCCTTTCCTTACCTGATGACTTCCCCTTTCATTATCAGAATCCAAAACCTGACCCCAATTTTCTTTCGTTTCCTATTTTCCACTATATTCCAATCATCACTCCCTCCATTTTCCACTCCAAACACTTCTTGCTCCATTTCCATATCGCTTCCAATATCTACGGTGCTTTGCAACGAGAGGGGCGAACAAGTTTGATCTGGTTTACACAAACATCCCAGGCGCGTACCGGGCAGAGCCCGCTCCCACCTCAGCTACTCAGACCACATCTTTGTTATGCTAATTCCAACATTCAGACTGCTCGTCAGATGCACAAAACCGCTCCTGAAGCAGGTGAAAACCTGGCCAGCAGGAGCCATCTCTGCTCTTCAGGACTGTTTTGAGTGTACTGACTGGCACATGTTCAGGGAGGCTGCAACATATGGCGACTTTACCAACTTGGAGGAATACACAGCATCAGTGACCAGCTACATCAGCAAGTGCATTGATAATGTCACCTTCTCCAAGACCATCACCACACGCCCCAACCAGAAGCCGTGGATGACTGCGGAGGTGTGTGCGCTGCTAAGGACCCAAGACTTCAGAGCAGGCGACAAGGCTGCCCTAAGAACAGCGAGGGCCAAACTGTCCCGGGCCATCAGAGAGGCAAAGCGTGCACATGCCCAGAGAATTCAGAGTCACTTCCAGGACAGCGGCGACACACGGTGCATGTGGCAGGGCATCCAGGCCATTACCAACTACAGGACAATATCAGTTGTCTGTGACAAAGATGCCTCCCTTCCAGATGCACTGAGCGACTTCTACGCTAGGTTTGAAGCACAGAACGACATGGTGGTGAGGAAGACCACCCCTCCTCCCAATGACTAGGTGCTCTGTCTTACCACGGCTGATGTGAGGAAAACTCTACGTAGAGTCAACCCACGGAAGGCTGCTGGACCAGACAACATTCCTGGCAGAGTGCTCAGAGGATGTGCAGACCAGCTGGCAGATGTTCTTACCGACATCTTCAACATATCTCTGAGCAGCGCCGTCGTTCCAACGTGCTTCAAGGCCATCACCATCATCCCCATGCCAAAGAAGTCTTCAATGTCCTGCCTCAATGACTACCGTACCGTCGCACTCACACCATCATCATGAGGTGCTTTGAGAGGCTCATCATGAGGCACATTAAGACCCAGCTGCCCCCCTCATTAGACCCACTGCAGTTCACGTATCGTCCAAACCGTTCAACAGATGACGTCATCACCACCACCCTCCATCTGGCCCTCACCAACCTAGATAAAAAGGACTCATACTTTCGAATGCTGTTCATAAACTTCAGCTCAGCATTCAACATAATCATTCCTCAGCAAATGATCAGAAAGCTGAACCTGCTGGGCCTGGACACCTCCCTCTGTAACTGGATCCTGGACTTCCTGACTGGGAGACCTCAGTCAGTCCGGATCGGGAACAGCATCTCCACCACCACCACACTGAGCACTGCGGCCCCCCAGCGCTGTGTGCTCAGTCCACTGCTGTTCACTCTGCTGACAAGCTCAAAGCACATCATCAGGTTTGCGATGACACGACTGTCTCATCAGCAAGAATGACAAGTCAGCATACAGAGAGGAGGTGCAGCGGCTAACGGACTGGGGTAGAGCCAACAACCTGTCTCTGAATGTGGACAAAACAAAAGAGATGGTTGTTGACTTTAGGAGAGCACATAGTGAACACTCTCTGCTGAACATCGACGGCTCCTCTGTGGAGATCGTCAAGAGCACAAAATTCCTTGGTGTTCACCTGGCGGAGAACCTCACCTGGTTTCTCAACACCAGCTCTATTACCAAGAAAGCCCAGCAGAGTCTCTACTTTTGAAAGTCTGAGGAAAGCACATCTCCCACCCCCCATCCTCACTACATTCTATAGAGAATATTGAGAGCATCCTGAGCAGCTGCATCACTGCCTGGTTTGGGACTTGCACCGTTTCGGACCGCAAAGCCCTGCAGAGGATAGTGAGGACTGCTGAGGGGCTCATCGGAGTCTCTCTTCCCACCATCAAAGACATTTACAAAAAAACACTGTATCCGCAAAGCAACCAACATTGTGGATGACCCCACACACCCCTCACACAAACTCTTCACCCTCCTGCCGTCTGGCAAGAGGTACTGAAGCATTCAGGCCCTCATGGCCAGACTGTGTAACAGATTCTTCCCCAAAGCCATCAGACTCCTCAATACACAGAGACTGGACGGACACACACACACACACACACACACACACACACACACACACACGTGTCTTGAGTTGCACTTAATTATTGTCACTTTATATCTGCTGCTACCTCAATAACTGCTATGTCCATAGAACACTATCTCAGGGTATGTTATGTTTACATTTGGCATTTTTAGAAACTGTCATCTTTTTGCACTACTGTGTACTGGTCGGCGCTGCATTGTCTCTCAATGTCTCTCACTCTGCCTATTGTCCTGTTCAGTTTTAGTAATTTATTGTATTGTCCCGTACTTTTTGCACACGTTTGCATGTGCACTTTATATAGGTATGTTATTTAGTCTGTGTAGTCTCATGTGGTTCTGTGTTTGTCCTATGTTGTTTTATGTAGCACCATGGTCCTGGAGGAATGTGTACTGTACTAACTGTATATGGTTGAACGACAATAAAAACCACTTGACTTGACTTGACTTTTCACTCTGTTACTCACACATTGCTATCTTTTCACATCTAAACACTTTTACTATAGTTCATGACTCATTTTAACATTTACATTTCATAATCAACTACATTTACAAGCTTTTTACATTGAGTGAGATACAATTGTGTGGTAGCTCGACTGATAGAGTGTTACACTTGTGGTGTAATGGAGCGGGGTATGAGACCTGAAGAACACACAAGTCCACACGTGAACCCAAAGTGACATAGAAGCACCACAAAATTACGTGCTTGTGTTTTTCATCTCACATTTGCTTTTTTTGACACTATCAGTTAGGTTTAAGATTTAGGGTATGGAGGTCGGTTTTGTTTTTTTAGTTCATTAAACTTAAACACCTCATCTGTTTATCCTTTACGTAGGAACTGCCGTGCAATGAACCACATCATATCACTTTGCCAAAATGTTTCCACAGAAATTTGACAGATTCACTGAATATTTGCATGAACATATTTGATGCTTATTAGAGAATTGTGTTATTAGCTTAGCAACATGCTAACTGTGTTAGAAACAAAATGAGCACAACAGAGTTTGTCCAAATTTTCAGCTTTCTTGGTTCTAGAAGTATTGTTCCCATTCGTTTTTCCATTTCATGGGGCTCTATTTTCGAGTGTGCAAAGTACAGCGCAAAGTGCAATGACCGTGCACTACATCTTATTCAATTTTCACAAGAGCTCTAATTCTCTAATTTGTGCATGTTCAAACTCAAGTGGGCATGGGTGGGAGTGTTTGCGCTATCTGTGTGTGTGTATATGCGCGAACTGCGGGTGTATTGTATGTTAATGAAGTGGTGCAAAACGTAATTGCCATTTTCCTGAGAAGACGTTTCAAAACCACTTCTTTTCTAAAAATAACAATCGACTTGTAGAAGTGAAGTGCGTGCTGAAACAATCAATGTTAATACTAGCCATGATTTGTGTGTCAGTAGATGAAAATGATTTACTTGCATTCTCTATAATTTAAAGGAGCGTACATCCGAAACATTTCCATTTTTCTAATTCATTGCATAGTCAATTTACATTACAAACTTCTTATGAATGTGCTGTCTTTGTTTATATCGCTGGTGCATGATAGGGAATTGTGGCATGGGGACATGGTCATGTGTCGGTCTGCGTGAGAGAGAGAGCGGTAAGTCTCTTCACCTGGTTCATAATTAACCCTAACATCTGTCTCTCGTTATAGTGATGTGGAGGGAGATATAAAAGGAATGCCGAGTGTCCAAAGGGAGAGAGTATACAGAAAGAGAGTGTCCCGCAAGCACTACAGCTAGGAGCAGAGAGAGTGCTTGCTCATTTATTTATAAACTTACTTACTTTATAAATGACGGTTACTGTCGATTTGGTGTGTGAAGTGAAGATTAAAAACCCTAACCATGAACTTGCTTCGCTGTCTCCTGACTCCTCCATTGCCCCGAATGAAGAGCTTTTAACAGGAATAGACTACATAATATGCAGATGGTTCAATAACTGGAGAAAACCCTCCAAATAAATTGTTCAAGACCCAGCTCTTAGCGCATTGCTTGCATGAATTCGGCAAACCCACTTGCTCCTAGACTTAGTGGATATTGCATAAAAATACCAAAACCTCATTGCCACTGACTTTTGGTATATTACTTAGTGTTGCACTTAGCGCTTACGCTCTAGAAAATAGGCCCAGAAAATCAGAATGGATGAATCACAACATTTCAAAATATTCAATCGACATATACAAATATCAAAGTAGTTTGAGAGTGTATGGAAGTGTAACTCGATTGCATCATTCAAGTGCATCATGGGAGTGGGCGGAGCTGCAGAGCTCTTTTGACGTGATTCTCTGATTGGTGGATCTTTCTCTTCAGGATCATGGGTAATGTTGTTTTTCAGCAAGAATTCTGCTTTTAAACAAATGAAATAAGTTGAAATAATGTGGACTGATGGCATCATCAGAAGCGTTTACCATCGATTAACAACCTCGGAGCTCATGGCCTTTAAAGGGTTATAAAATATAGTTCAAAATCAATTTGCCTTTTACTTCTGGAACCAGATTGTTGCGCACTATTGTCTGGTGGTTTCTGGTGGGCTTTACATGAGGAATGTTATTTGTGTGGTGTTACTGCCTATGAAGAGTGTTCCAAATAATCCACTTCAGGAGATTCAATTTCAGTTAGTATTCTATCTCTGTAGACAGCAAGGCAGCTCAATGGGTTCTTTAATTAAGCACATGTGTTTCATGCACTTCTCTAAGTATTATCATCAAAGTTCTTTCATCTTGGGTCAAGCTTTACTGTTTTACATTTAGAAAACCCTGCCGCAAGAAATCTGCACACAAGTCCCCTGTGAATCGCTGTAATGTAAAGAGTATTTAGAGTCAGACACTGGTCATGAAATGCATCAACTTCAGTTGTGAGAGTGGGAGAGTAAAACAGAAGGAGCAATTTCACTCCTAATCGCCCTGTGAGCATCACTCTCTTTGCCATTGTGAGTAGGGCTTCCCCTTTCCTATTCAAAAAGTGGTAATTGCATCATTTTTCATGTAGGGCCCCCGTCTGGGACATAAGCTGGCCACATTAATCATACTAATGGAGAAGTAAGTGATGTGAAATATAAGTTTTAATTGTGTTTTCCTGCACCCTCGTCATTCAAGTCATTCGGTAGTTTAGCTCTGTACACACGTACGAGAAGAAGAGAGCTGTTGTAAGACGATTATTAGACAAAGAAATAGCCAGGTCATATTTTAACCTCAAAATAAGAAAACATGGAAAAATTTGAATTGTATTGGGCAAAATAGGGATGTGCCCGAAGTCGAATACCTTATTCGGATAAGCTCAGATAATGACTTCAAAACGAATAACGGATTCATCCGAATAATATATCAAAAAATATTTGTATGACTGATTATCCAAGAGACACAAGCATAAAGCGATATTTTAAACAAACCTATCCACAATTACAACAAATGCATTAATCTGTGCAGACAATATTTCTAAAGTGTAAATCTTATTAATGAAAATACATACGGTGTGATTTTCGATTGGTCTCGACTCCGATTGCGGTCTCTGTTAATTTTACTCATATGGAGTTTGTCAAGTGTAATATTAAGATACGACATCATGTACACTTTCCACTTCTTGAAATGTCATGTTAATGTCTCACACGATTACGTGATTCTCATGTTTTTATTTATAGCCTAAACTGGAGCGTGATTTTAAATTCCTGACCTGAAGTGATTTAATCTTGGAGCTCATCTTTCCATCTTTTAAAGTTCACCACATTTATATTCACATCAGTGATTAAGGGTAAGACTTTGTTCAGAAAAAAAAAGTTAAAATGCCCCATAAAGGTTCAAATGCTCGATAGAGTATTCATCTATTAGGAATATTCCTCCTTATGTAAAATGAAGAATCTGAAACATGCTCCGTCTTTTTTCTTCTTCTTTAAACTGTGCTAAATTTGAGAATGTTAAGTGTTCTTAAACTCTGGTAAGGTGCTATATACAGTACATTTAACATTGTTATTATTATTATTATTAGGTCCCAATGACTGAAAGTGGAGAGCGCTATTGTTCTTCAAAGGATTATTATTATTTTTATTACAGTAATTTTGGGGTACATAACATGCGTGAAAACTCTTGAAAGTTTGCACACACACGAGTCGTTGGCAATTACGGCTTAGCGAAGTTGATGGGGTCATGAAGGGAGGGGCTCTGCAACACCACCTAGAACATGGGCCTGTTCGGGGGGCTCTGTAGCACATCCCATTTGAGGTACAGTCACCAAACTTTGTACATATATAGATCTCATCAAGCCGGACAACTTTCGTGCTGACAGTCATAAGCTCTGCCCAAAAGGAAGTTGACCATTTTGGATTGTTTGTAAAATGCATGCTGAGGAATTTGAAATACTCCTCAGAGGGATTTCATGTTACAGGTACCAAATGTGGGCAACATCATGCCATGACATTGACGATGCTAAATTGTGAAGGGATTTTTGATATATCGAACGGTGTTGCCATGGCGAAGCGATAAAATTATGTCAAAAAATTTAATAAGGAAATATCTCATTTCTTCAGCATGCAGAACATTTAAAACATGTCAAATGTTTGTCATAGCAGGCTGATCATATTGATGTGCCTATTGTGGGTCACGGTCGTAGCGCCACCAACTGGCGTAAGGAAGTGTGTCACTTATAACATACTTTGAAATATCCCCATTATGTTATCCTGAATTGTTTAAAAAAAATAGAATAATGTCAGGACAGTGCGGATTTAAATTTCTGAAGGGATTCTTGACATCTTAAATACTGTTGCCATGGCAATACATTAAATCTCTTTGTTCCTTTTTGTATATAGTCACATGTTTACGCATGCTTGGTTTTTAAGTTTATGGTTAATAAAGATATGTCTTAATTTTTATATAAATAAAATATAATAAAAAAATCAACTGAAAGGTAAAAATAATAGAAAACTATTTCATAATGTGTATCTTGCGATCTTGCGCTGGAATGTGTTATTTTGAATTGATGATAACTGTTTGTTGTGGCTGTTTTTCTGCAGCTCGCTCTCTTTTTCAAGAAATAGAAAACTGAAATATGTCCCCCATTGTGATTGCTTTCTCGGCCGTAATGTTTGTATTGTGTATGTAGAGCGTGGGTTTTGTATTTATCTCTCTCTCTCTTAATCACTCTCAGGTCATCTGATTGTTAATGTTCAGCGCCGGCACTCAGCGTGTTTCCTTCCTATATAAACTGAGTGATTCATGGCTGGATTTTGCGATGCGTGTTCGTGAGCTGTGCCATCTTTATCACCAATGTTCTGGGGCAAATTCCCACTGCTGAAGCGGAGAGTTTGTAGTCGTCACTGCCTTAACTTCGGAGTTCGCTGGGTTTATTTATTTATTTTTTCAAATCTAGAACGGTCAATAAATGTGTCTGTGTTTCTGCTACTCTCGTCTCCCCACATCTTTTAATGCATTTTATTTTTAAAGTGTAACACCCATCCACTGACATACAGTTGCAAACGTATTCATTTCTTTGAATACAAGACAGCTTTTGGGAGCCGTGAAATTATTCTACAAGTTTTCAACTCTGAATATTTTTATTAGTTTTAATTCTGATAGAAGCTGGGATGACTTGTGTTGACGGTGTTTGTGTAATCACATAGTCCTATATATTAGCTAATATTCAAAATAATTTATTTCAGCGCAGTGTTTGAAATCATGTCTCGTGCCATTCACATGCTTTAATGCATTTGTTATTGCACTAAAATTACACGGAGCGCCACAAAAGAGAAAAACATATGTGTCTCAATACGAGACGTTTAACAGTTTAAGTTCTTTTTATCTTGATGTGGCGTCTAAAAACACAAAAAAGCCATCAAAGACGTCTGTCTTGCGCACGCTTACATTGAAATGATTTATAAAACAGCGCAGACGGACACATAAACATGCTCAATGTGAACGGCCCCTCAGTGTAAGAATAGAACTCAAGTCAAGTGAGCTTTATTGTCATTCCTCTATATGTAGAGACATACAAGGGAACGAAATGTCGTGC
Source organism: Xyrauchen texanus (assembly GCF_025860055.1). Lineage (NCBI taxonomy): Eukaryota > Metazoa > Chordata > Actinopteri > Cypriniformes > Catostomidae > Xyrauchen > Xyrauchen texanus. The sequence continues at coordinate 37,259,068 of NC_068315.1, forward strand.
CTCACAGGCCCACGGTGCTACATATATAAACATATTACACATATACCTATCTAACTTTACATATACTTTACATTGCCTATACTTTATTATTTCTTACTGCACATTTTCATCCTGCGTGCTGAGAATGACTCAAAATGAAGACACGCTTATTATTTAGATTACATGAATATTAATGCATCTCATAAGCTTTGAAGTGGAAAAAAGAATTAAATGAGTGAATTGTTGCATTACACCAGAACATCTTGACGTGCAGAAATGCAACAGACACAGACAGCGTTCACCCTTTCAGTCACAGTGCTCGATCAAAGAGGGAGCACGGTTTTCCTGAGGTAATGACAGAAAAACAGCATCTGAAGTTATTCACACTAAGTAATGACAAACCTAGACATGATGTATTATAATGGGCTTGTTTGACAATTGTTATAGGTTTATTTAAAGTCAGAGTTGATAAAACATTGATAATGATCTTTAATCCTCATTAATAAATGATACCCTTATGAAATCTTACCATGGCTTTACTGTGGTAATATTGTATTAGTAACCACACGACTGTAGTAACCATGTTTTTCTTTTTGGCAGTAACCAATGTTTTGATACAATTAACCATGGTTTTACTACAGCATTATTGTAGTATCCATAGGTTATCATGGTTTTAATAATAGTAACCATATAATAATAATATCTATGGTTCATTTTGTGGTTTTATATGTGGCTTATGCTAACACATTTTCAAGGGTAAACAAAGCAGCCTAGTAATTTTCTGTTTAGGCCCATAAATATAAATTAAATTAATTAAGTAATAATAAAGTTACTAATTTTATACAAAGAATTCTTAAAAATTCAGTTTAATAGAGGTATCAGTTTTGGAATCGATATCGGCGATATTGGCCTAAAAGTACTTGGTATCTGATCGAAAATTAAATAAGTGGTAATAAAAATGGTAAATAATTTCATTACAATATAATGTTTAGATCTACATATTTTTTTAAATAAATAATCATACTAAATTATAGCAAAAACATTTAATGAATCAGTTAGCAATTTTTTTTAAATTACAATTAAAAATATATATACATAGATAGATTACTAACAGATTTTTAAATATCGAATGGTGTTGCCATGGCGATTCACAAAATTAATGGCAAAAATAGGTAAACAGGAAGTGTCTCATATCTGCGTGCATTGTGTGATTTAGATTCAAATTGAGTTGTATTTTTTTTCTTGGAGGCTAATCACATGGATGTGGCTATTATGGGTCATGGTCATAGCGCCACCAACTGGCAGAGGGAAGTGTGGCACTTACAACAGTCTTTGAGAAAGTTAGCGTACATTTACCCCAATTGCTTAAATTGTTTACACACTGCTGGTGGAACATTTTCAAGGTATGCTTGATAACTTTAATAGTGTTTTCATGGCAATGGATTCAATGACATGAAGCTGTAGTCAAACTGGTATGGTGGCATATATCTAAATCACATTGTATATTAGGGTTCAAGTTTACGTTAATGTTCAGTTGTTGCTGTATCCATCATGCTTTGTTTTCCAAGAGCCACTGAGGAGAAATGGACCCATGGTGCTTGGGCCCGTCATTGCTGCTTGCAGCTATATTTATTATTATTTGTATTATTTAACTAAATAATGGTGTCCTATCGTAAACAATTCCTGATAAACTTACATGAATTTCACCTTGTTGATTTTATTTTCATTTCTTTTAATGTTGAATTTGTATTTATTATTAACTGCAAAATGTATGCTTGACATTTCACAATTTTCTTGACACCTCCTGCCTTTGTTCTGCATGCTTAGAAGGAATGATAATTCAGTTACATGCAGCTATTAATATCTGAAATACTATGAGAAACCATAGTTAACAACATATTCCACAGTTAATGTAGCCAACAAATTCAGCTTCATCTGGTAAGAAAAAAATAATAAAAGAATATCTTTTAAAATATTGATTGTATAATAATAATAATAATAGTCTATTATTATGAAAAGGTATATACAAGGCATATTTTATTAATAGAAACTGTAAATGTAAGTGTAGCCTAATAGTTAAACATTGGCATTTCATTTAGGTTTGACGCACTTCTCTGCCCACAGCCGGTTCTGTCTGAATACAGAGACAGATAATTTTGTCATATGAACAGATACAGATACAAATAAAGATTAAAGGCGCAAACAGCGATGAACAGGCCCTCGCACCCTGGTGCACGTTGGGGCTGCTGTGCCAGGGGAATGTCACTCCAATTTGTTTGAGCATTTTTTACCACTTAAATGCTGTTAAGAGTGTATCACAGTGTAAAACATGTCATTTACTGTTACCAATAGGTGGCGCTATGTCTATAACTGAATATTGACATGTAGGTGTATTCAGGCCGAGACTCTTATAAAACGTGTAAAGTTTGGAGCAGATTGGACATTTTATCAAAGATATGGAAATAACATCAGAATAATGATACTGACATATATTTAAACAAGACAATGCATTTTTCTCAGGCAGTTTAGTAGGCCTACTTCTGCTGCGTCTGACTGGAAAGTTTATTTTTCCTGAGGTAAGGCACCATTACTTTTATAACTATGCATCAACACATGTCTTTTCCTGTTGCCATGGCGCTATGACTATAAATGGATGTTGGCATATAGAAGTGTTCAGGTTGCGACTGTTATAAAACATGTGAAGTTTTGGGCAGATTGGACATTGTATGTTTGAGTTACAACAACTTCCTGTTTCATGGCGAAACATCAAAATTTGTCAGGCCGCCACGGACACTCTGTTAAAAGAAAACTCAAAAGCTTCACAATTTAGCCTCGCCAAGGCCTTAAGATTAGACTGACCGAAAATTATATTGAGCTGATTTAATCTCTAGGAGGAGTTTGTTAAAGTACGAGGCCTGGAAATGGCAAAAACTGAGCAATAATTGAAGAGAAAAATTGCTGACTTCCTGTTGGGTTTAGGATATAATTCTAAGAGACTTTTTTGTACGTGTTGACATGTTAAATATGCCTACTGATTTTCTAACTTGTAGGTTAAGTGTGACACGAGGGCTGCTTTGTTGGAAATTTGTAGGTGGTGCTATCAAGTCATTTTGCCACAATTAATTCTAAAACTAGTATCAGATTTAAATTTTCCCACACTTTTAGAGAGTTTTCAAGCATATTTAGGCCTCAAAAATGTGACTCGTTTCATAACATCACCAAGGCCTTTAGATTAAGACAGATTAAATATAATGTTGATCTGATTAAATCTCTGGGAGGAGTTTGTTAAAGTACAAGACCTGGAATTGGCTGTTGCCAGTATGTGGAGCTATGAATATAACTGAATATTGGCATGTAGATGTATTCAGGCCAGGACTATTAACAAACATGTGAAGTTTAGGGCAGATTGGACATTGTATGCATGGCAAAACATCAAAATTTGTCAGACCGTCATGATCACACCGTGCAGTGAAAACTCAAAAGCTTCGCAATTTAGCATCACCAAGGCCTTTAGATTAGAATGACCAAATATGATGTCGATCTGATGAAATCTCTTGGAGGTGTTTGTTAAAGTACGAGGCTTGGAAATGGCAAAATTGAGCAACAATTGGAGGGATAAATAAAAATGGTTGACATCCTGTTTAGTTTAGGGCATGGGTCCAAGAGATTTATTCGTAGGTCTTGGCATGTTACACATGTGTACCGAGTTTCGGACATGTAGGTGAAATATAGCACGAGTGTCACAAGGTTGAAATTTGTAGGTGGCACTATCCAGCCATTTTGCCACACCTCATTCTAAAACCCATATCAGATGTACATTTTCGCCACTTCTGGCATATGTCCAGAGTTTTCGAGAATGTTTAGGCACTCAAAAATGCGATTCACTTTGGAAAAAAAGAATGCCGAAGACTAATCAACAGAGCAGATACAATAGGGTTCTCGCACCTTCGGAGCTCTAATAATGGCTCCACTGCACGCCCCTAGCGCAAAATATATGAAATCTTTTTGTAGGACCATTAAAGCATAGTTAGTTGCATTATGACTTTAGATTCATGACAATTTAATACATTTCCCCAAATTATAATTAATGCAATGCAAATAAATTGCTTTCTCATTCTCCTTTATTCTGCCAATCTCTAAAAAAGGAAAATAAATTTTAATAATAATAATAGTATAAATTAGCCCAAATGACTACACATCCTCTGAATACAATAACTTAATGAGAGGAATAGGTCAACATTATGCCATAATTTACCAATAATCCCATTTTAATCCACCAATAATTTCATTTGTGTTTGTATTCAGTTGGCACCTTTTAGATGCATCAAACCAGGTCACCAACATTAGTTGTCACATATCATGTGACCAATTATGACCCAGCAAGTTTGAAATGCACAACCTCCAATTAGATTTAGGAGATGCAGCAGCTACTTTGTTTTGCAATAAGATTATGAGAATGAGACTTTATTTATTTATTTACTTATTTCATTGAAGTGTAATACGCTACTGAGAATTTGTAAAATGTGTGTAATTTGTATGAAAATAAGCAGGGCTGTGGATTTTATGTGTTAATATAGTATCAATAATTATATAAAAAAATAACATTTTATACAATTAACACAATTAATCATTCTAATCACGCATATTTTCATACCATCAGAGCAATTCAAGCTTGAAGTACATGTAACTTTGTGTTTACGAGCGATGCAGCAGGGGGCAGTCAGTGCTCCTCACCAAACCTTACAAGCAGAGCAGCCACAGAATGAGAGCGTTCACACGGGATGTGTTCTTGACAGCTGGATGACTTCGAAAGCCACTTTTGCATTGTCTAACTACAAGTGCAATATATTTAAATCTGGATGTCTGAATTATTATATTTATTGTGCAGGCCCAACATATTATACATAAATATTTGCATTATTTGATCTTTTTTGTGGGCCTTTCTCAGTTAATGATGTATGTGATGAATTCCATTAATTAATGATCACATGCCATGTAATTTATTCTATTCAGAATTGTAATCGATTGGCAGCCCTAAAAAAAGTGTTGCAATAAAGAAAAATCTTAAAGGTCCTAAAATAGGCTCTTTTTTATGCAACCTGTCATTTCTTGTTGTTCTCATCTGATTTTGGAATGAACGATTACCTGGACATCTCCTGACAGTTTTGGTGAGATTCACCTCAAAAATCTGTATTCCACTGAACATCTTGAAATGACAAGTGATGCTTGTTTGCATTAAGTATGTAGCTGTCAAGCATGATGAAGATAACAGGATGACTAGTGCGGGTTTGGTATCCAGCAGGCCGCCTCCTGAGGGTCCAGACCGCAGAACAATGATGTGTTTATTTCATCTAATACAGATACGGGCCAGTGCACAACGCCACTCCCTGCAGACAGTCTTAACGCTGCACACAAACCCGTTTTGTTTCCTCGTTGACTCTGTCATGCTATAAGCAATTCAGGATTAGCTCACTCCTCACCTCTCAGCCAGCGGTCCCGACACAAACCTGCTCTGACCAGCCCTGTAATCCATCATTAAAGCCATATCACAGCTTCATTGAGTATTCCTCTCTGCAACTCTGTGCGCTCTCTAGTGTTTTTACTCTGCTTTCATTTCTATCATCTGAAGCAGGGGCCAGAAGTCACACTGACGCACTTTAAGTGTGGCTTGTTAAGGAGAGATGTGCTAATAGTTTTCTATGTGATCAGTCATTTGATTTTCACCTGGTGTACGATGAAATGTGGGAAAAAATCTGAAAGACTTGCATTGAAGGAAGGACCCGAGTTATATCAAGAGACAAGAATATCATAGAGACTCAGAGGTGACGTGGGCCAGTTAGTAACCACCTAGCAACCTTCAAGAAAAGCCTGTCAACCACTTAGCAATAGCAACCATCCAGTGGTGTAGTAGTGTCTGAAGAGGTGGGTATACTGTGAGTTTATGAAGGACCCTTCATCAAGGGTACATGAACAGGAAAATGTATATCATCAGGGTAAATTTCTTGCTGGCATGTTTTACAGTACACTACTAAGAAACATGGTATGGTAAATTGATGTTAAATATGTATTTAAATTAATAGGTGTCATTAATGTTCCTTTCATTAGGCTACTATTACTTTTTTATATACTTTATAATTACTCTAATTAATAAATTAATGCATACATAATAAACTGTTAAGCACTGTATAGCTAATATGAGTGTAGTAATGTTCACCTTAACAGGTTATCTTGTATTACCATATATAGCCTACATATGGTAAATGGTCTGCACTTACACTATATGGCGCCTTTTAACCTTAACGGTATTCAAAGCGCTTTGCTGCATCTCATTCACCCATTCACACACACACATTCACACACACTCATTCACACACACACAAATGGCGGCAGAGCTGCATGTAAGGTGCCTGCCATTGGGAGCAACTTGCAGTTCAGTGTCTTGCCCAAGGACACTTCGGCATGTGGAGTCATGTGGGCCGGGAATCGAATCACCAACCCAGCGATTAGTGGCCGACCCGCTCTACCACCTGAGACACAGCCGCCCCAATAGGAATTCATGTTTATTTGTTTTATTTGTGCACTATAATATGCTTTCCTGTGTATAGTACAATTGTTTTCCTCCTTAGAAATATAAATTGAAATTATTTGATACCATGAAAAAAGGCACCACCAACAGCAGAAAAGGGCAACAAAAAAAGACATTACGGGACACAGTTTCCCAGCATCTGTGGAGAGCAGGTGCAATAACATGCAGTTTTTTCACAAAGTTTATTGCATAACTTACATTTAACTGTATATATACATGTTTAGCAGGGAAATAAAATTACAGCACAAATTATGGTTACTCCAGGGATGCTTGAGCATCAGCTTTAGATGCTGGATGTCCTGCCTCTTACTGAAACAGAAAATATGATTGGTGGATCCTCTTACTCGGACTGTCTGTCTTGCCAGTGCCTTCAGTTGTGCTTCCGCCTCCCGCAGGTCGTGCTCATTTAGAGAGAATTTCTGTACACTTTTTAAAACACACATTTCTCTCATCGGTGCAGTGGCATCGCATCAGTAGATTGAAAAATGTCCGGGTCAAAAACATACTAGTTGTTCTGGCAACTATACGTATCCTCACTTATTTTAGGTGGGCATACGCAAACTTCTAAGAAAGATATATGGGCATACGGTGTTTGCCCTAGACTACACTACTGCAATCATCCGTATTCCCTAACAAGCACCCACAACTAGTGTTGCATAATAAGGATCATCCTGTATGTAATGACAAAATGACAAAATTATAAATGATGTGATCCAAAGTGCATTTGAACAGCGGTTAAACACTTTCTTATGATGCGTTACATTCATACGAGCAGACAGAGAAGAAAGTTTGAAGTAAGTTTGGAGCAGAAGAAATAGAAATAAATATTTCTAGCAATTTACATGCACATATTACCAGGCGCGATCATATTTTATATCAAGAAAATAATTTATTTTTTCTAGTAAGATATTAGGGCAAAAATCATATTCTTGATAATAATTTTTGTATTTCTTTCCCTGTAAAACTATCTAAATATCTATTAAATTGATCTTGTTTTAGAAGCAACACTGTATAAGATGTTTCGTTTTTTCAGTGAATGTATTTTTAACGTATATTTTGAGTTTTTATAGTCAAAACAAGTGAAAAAAATCTACCAGTGCTGAAGAAGTAATCCAAAGTATTTAGAATACGTTACTGACCTTGAGTAATCTAACGGAATATGTTACAAATGACATTTTACAGCATGTATTCTCCTAATGCATAACTTCCATAGAAAAGAAAAGAGAAATGTTGAGTGATAATCAGTGTTAAGTTATTCAAAGAAGTAATCCACTAAATGACTTATTACTTCTCTAAAATTGTAATCAGATAACTTTACTACTTCATCAAAAAGAAAGCACATTACTAATTACTTTTAAGTTATTAACTCATGGCAAAAATGCCATAATATAAAATGTTTGGCCAAATCAATGCCCTCATAATTAAATCCTCTGTTTTTTATTTGTAAAATCCATCAAAAGTCTTATTATTCTATTTTCAGCCTATAGTTTTATATAGCCTACTCTTTTTTAATGATAATGAACTGCCTAAATTGAAGTTTTAAAAAGAAAAATGTCACTGAGAATCAAATGCAGGGGGCTAAAATGGTCCTTTAATTGTAAAGTTAATTTCTGACACTGAATTACTCCCAACACTGCTGATGATAGGCCAGAAGTCAACTTCTGCTAATGCTGGATTGGTCAGTAATGTTATCAGTAAAGCTCAAGTGGCTGTGTATGGGAGTGCTTGCGCTATCTGTGTGTTTAGTATGTTAATGTAGCGGCACAAAGAACCGTTTGCTATTTTCCTGAGAAATAGGTCGTTACATTAAGACCACGTCTGTTTTCAGTGCAAAGTCTAAACTCAGTTCATGCATTTTCAGTTTGGAGATTCCACCAGTAGGTCCAAACTCTGAAAATATAGTGGAACATCAAATGATGTCCCTCACAATCACTGTTGAAGCGTTTTTAGATTTGAGTTTAACTATCTATAGGTCATGGTTTACTTTTCTAATATTATTATTATATTTACAAATTAACTTATGATATCATTTGTATTGGTATTTTTCCACCTGTTGTCATAGTGATTTTTAAGTCACAGCAAAAAAGACAAAAAAGGTGGAAGTTATAGGAGGTTATATTTTTTTTTTTTTTTTTAGACCACTTTGTTATTTGAATATATATATTTTTGTTTAGTTTGAAATTGAAGTTGAATTAAAAAATATTTTTGGTTTAAGTTTTTTTGTATGTCAATAAATTGATTGAGTTTTTAAAGCAAAATCGACTGGTAGAAGTGAATTGCGTGTAAAAAAAACAAAAACAAAAAAAAGAAATCCCTCAATCCACAGCCTAACCTGGAAGACCTGTACAATCTCTGTTAATACGATCCATGATATGTGTGTCAGTGGATCAGTATAATTAATAATACTCACATTATTCATGTTTTTGAGACATTACATACATTACAGCTGATTTTCTAGAAAGCTGAATGAATAATTCTGATTAATAGTAATGAATCATCCAATCACTGCCGACCATATTCAAATCAAATGATCCATTATAAATTGTGAATCTATGTACTGATTCTTATTATTGAGTGATCCAAACATCATCTGCAGTCTGAAACTGAACTTTTCATCCGATTTTACCAGTAAATGCACTTAACTGCATAGAGAGCTATAGGACGCTCCCTTGATCCCTATTTAGTGAATGACTCTGTCTGCACTGATCTCAGAACAGTTACAAATGCACCTTATTTTCATCCTAACTCGCCTTATAAAGCCTCTGAAAGACACATTTTTCAGCTTTTTCATTAATATATTTATTCTCAATGTGAAAGAAGCTATTCTGATAAGCTTAAAAACAAGTTTTCTGATAATGACCCTGGATCAGTGTGGAGCGGCCTGAAAGACATTACTAACTGTAGGGAACCAACAATTGGCTGACGACTTGAATGTGTTCTACTGTAGATTTGAATAGCACAATCTCACACCCCACATCTGCTTTGACCTTCAATTCACACAAACATCAACAACTCCTGCAACCCCCCTCCTCCCCCCTCCTGCTACTCAACCTGCACTTAAGATCTGTGAAGAGGTTTGCAGTGTCTTCCAAAAGCAATAGACAAGGATAGCACAAGGCCAGATGGTGTTTCAACTGCTTGTCTAAAATCCTGTGCTAACCAGCTGGCCCCATCTTCAGAGAGATCTTCAAAATATCACTGGAGCAGTGTGAAGTCCCATGCTGCTTCAAATGCTCCATCATCATTCCTGTCCCAAAAAAACCCAAAATCACAGGACTTAATTAATGCAGACCCGTCACTCTGACATTTATGGTCATAAAATCATTTGAGAGACTGGTCTTGGCCCACCTGAGGAACATCACTGGACCCTTCCTAGATCCCCTGCAATTTGCTTATCAAGCAAACAGGTCTGTGGATGATGCAGTCAACATGGGATTGCATCATATCCTGCAACATCTAGACAGACCAGGGACATATTCAAGGATCCTTTCTGTGGACTTCAGTTCAGCTTTAAACCACATCATCCCATCTATTCTCCAGACTAAATACACCAACTCCCTGTTCCCATGTCTATCTGTCAGTGTATCACCATCTTTCTGACGGACAGGCAGCAGCTTGTGGGACAGAGGAAATGAACTTCCAGCACATGTACAGTCAGCACTGGTGCCCCCCAGGGATGTGTGCTCTCCCCACTACTCTTCTCCCTGTATACCAATAACTGCACCGCCAATAACCCCTTTGTCAAGCTCATGAAGTTGCAGACAACACCACTGTCATCGGGCTCATCCGAGATGACGATGAGTCTATATACAGAAGGGAGGTTAAACAGCTGGCTGTCTGGTGCAGTCAAAACAACCTGGAGCTGAACACGCTCAAAACGGTGGAGACAATTGTGAACACCCCAACATTGTCCCCCCTCACCATTCTAAACAGCACTGTGGCAGCAGTGGAGTCATTCAGGTTCCTGGGCACTACCATCTCACAGGACCTGAAGTGGGAGATACACATCGACTCCATTGTGAAAAAGGCCCAGCAGAGGTTGTACTTCCTTCGCCAGCTGAGGAAGTTCAACCTGCCACCAGTGCTGCTGATACAGTTCTACTCAGCAGTCATTGAGTCTGTCCTCTGCACTTCAATAACTCTCTGGTTTGGTGCAGCTACGAAATCGGATATCAGAAGACTACAAAAGGACAGTTCGGACTGCTGAGAGGACTATTGGTTGCCCCCTGCCCTCCCTTCAAGAACTATACACTTCCAGAGTGAGGAATAAGGCTGTAAAAATGACTCTGGACCCCACTCACCCATCCCATTACCTTTTTGAACTGTTGCCTTCTGGCCGGTGCTTCAGAGCTCTGAACACCAGAACCGTCAGACACAGGAACAGTTTTTTTCCCTCAGGATATCCATCTCTTGATCAGTTCAAACTTACCCATTGATCAATAATGATGTGCAATACACAGTGTAGTCTATTTATATTTATCCAACATACCATAACTCTTCTGCCATTACATTCCCTTGCTTCTGTATATAATAAATATGTATTTTTATATTGTACATACGTATATATATATATATATATATATATATATATATATATATTAAGACTGTCAATCGATTACAATTTTTAATCGAATTAATTACATGGTGTCCCGATTAATCGCATAAACAAATATTTGCTGAGAAAGCCCTCATATAACAATAATTAAACATATAAAGATTATACATATTAATATCAATATATAATTAAACATAGTTATCTTTAAATATAAAAAAATTTATATATATATATATATATATATATATATATATATATATATATATATATATATATATATATAATACAAAAAAATCTGATAATTAAAGTGCATTACATTCTTGTATCAGAAGAGTTCATCATTGATAAGACAATACAAAAAGTGGCTTTAGAATACAATGTATTGTTTACTACCAAATTATTGATCAATCATTGACACACAGTTCACAGCAATCCATTACACAAGTGAATTTGTCAATCAGTTTGAGATTTATTATGAGGGCTTGTTTAAGGACCCGTCAATCTACACCTGCGTCAGACATGCTTGTGCAGCATCTCTGGTGCGTTGCATCATAAACATAACATTTTTAGGTCACTGTGTCAAGTTAAATATAGTTTAATACTCAATCTTTAAACACATCTTGAGATCCCTTAGTTCGGATTTGCGCTCCTTCAAGTGTTTTGAACGCAAGAACGTAAAGCATGTCTGTGTTGTGGATTGTTTTCTTCACTGTATAAACTGTGCATTGCTCATACAGCTGAAATTTCACTTACTGCCCTCTGGAGTAAACAGGTGGTACTGCAAGCTTGCATTTCTCAGGAATCTTCCATATTATGGTCCGGTGGCATTGCGATGAATTGCGTTCATTATTTTAATGCGTTATTTCTTGTCAAATTAATCGCACTGAATTAACGCTAATGCATTAAATACGTATCTATAGCCCTATATATATATATATATATATATATATATATATATATATATATATATTGTCCTATTGTGTATTTCTCTACAGTATATATATATATATATATATATATATATATATATGTCCTATTGTGTATTTCTCTACAGTATATACACTTTATTTTTATTCTTTTTTATTATTATCTCTGTCTTGTTGCTGTATTGTTGTGCATTGGAAGCTTCTGTCACCAAGACAAATTATATAAATTAAACATTATTCCCTCAAAAGTTCAAAAACATGTTCAACATGAACACATCTGTGGATCATTTGAATATAAATGTTCTTATATTTGATCACTGTACAATACGGTTCTATTCATTAACATTCATAAATGCATTCTTCTATATTTCATGTGCATTTTCACAAAAGATGAAAAATGTGTCTTTCAGAGGCTTTATATGGCGTTAGGATGAAAATAAGGTGCATTTGTAACTGTTCTGAGATCAGTGCAGACAGAGTCATTCACTAAATAAAGATCAAGGGAGCGTCCTATAGCTCTCTATGCAGTTAAGTGCATTCACTGGTAAAATCGGATGAAAAGTTCAGTTTCAGACTGCAGATGATGTTTGGATCACTCAATAATAAGAATCAGTACATAGATTCACAATTTATAATGGATCATTTGATGTGAATATGGTCGGCAGTGACTGGATGATGCATTACTATTAATCAAATCAAAAATGGAAATAGAAAATACTCAGCAGTCACACGGGGGTCTCAGGAGTTTAAGGATGTTTCAATATTTTTACTGGAAACAAAATAACAAGAAAGAAAATGTGTGCAGTGTACCTGACAGTCTTCTGTGACCTCTCCTCAAATAAGATTGTTTGGTGACCATTTCTGTCTATGAACACAGAATCAATGGCCTGTCCTTCTTGATAATTCATGGCATTCTCATCGCTAATAATCTCTCTAGTGGTTTAATGGAGGTCTCGTCAGTGATGGGACCATCGTGAGTCCTTCAGTGGTGACATATAGATGATGATGAGCCCGTAGAACTTGGTAACACGTAGACCGACCGGCCGGGTGGATCGCTTGCGCCCAGCGCCCTTTTCCTGACGTCAAGGTAAAGTAGTGTGCCTTCTTCCCAGGGCACCCCACTCCGAGTCGGGACCCTGGTCGATTCCTCCCCAGCCCTCCGGGTCCGCGGTTCAGCGGAGGAACTCGCCGACCCAAGCCACTGCGGGTACCCTGATGGCTACCCTGTACTGGTATAGGTGCTCCACAGGTAAGGCCTCCTGCTCGGACTCCCCCTGTGTGTAATTCCACAGTTCTGTCCCCTTACGAGCGGACCCCCGTGTCTCCCTTAGGCAGTTACAGCTGTCCCGGTTGCCATGCTGTAGCAACTCCCCCCTTTCGAGGCTGGATCTACCACCGCACCATACTTTCCACACGAGCCCTAAGACGGCCGTGTGACATGTCTACCACTTTTCCTCCCCAAGAAAAAGGGCAGGTGTGGTCTCCGCAGGGTCTGGATAAGACCCCTTCCCTATATGCGTATAAGGGCCCCGGCCGTGATTGCTCTATGCGAGAAACATAGAGAGAAAAGAGGCCCAGCCAGGCTGGCCCGTTCCCATGTTGGCAAACATCGCCTTGTTCCCCTTCCAGGGTAACTAGAAGGATTCCGATGCTCTTATGGGGCATTGGGGAAGGGTACGTGCAGCCAGGTACAGACGATGCGCGGCACTGGATGAAGTCCCTGCCCGCCTCTGTATCGGCGGTTCACGTACACGGTTCAGCGCATGGCAAGGTTGGAATGGGTCCCCTAGTGTCGCTTCTCCGACACAACGTGGAGAGAGCGACAGAAGGGGAACGTTTGGTTACATATGTAACCTCCGTTCCCTGAGGGAGGGAACGACACGTTATGTCTTTCCTCCACCATGTCGCTGAACCGAGCCACTGTTGTGGCCGGACCATTTCCGGCTCCTCAGAAAAATCCTGAATGAACTCCCGTATTTGCGGCGCTTAAATACCCGTATGTCCGGGGCGGGACATGCAAATACCAGCTGCCAACTCTCATTGGCCTTTTTTCATAGATCAGAGGTGGATATCGGCGCTCAAGAGAGACCCCTAGTGTCGCTTCTCCGACACAACGTGTCGTTCCCTCCCTTGGGGAGCGGAGGTTACATACGTAACCAAACGTTTTGTTCTGTCTTTTGGATGTTTTAGTCTCACCTAATATTTTGTGTGTACATGAGTGCATGTTCTGCATTTTGGATGCATTATGAACTCATCTCCTCATTGCTGTGTGTGTGCAATCTGCATTGTTGCTGATTTATTTATTTTGTTTGACAAATCTTTGAAAGTTGCTTTGTGTTTTATTCTCCCACGTCTTTATTTCTGCATTGTGGCTGATTTATTTGTTGACTTAGACAAAAAAAAAAAAAACATTCTCTGTGTCAGCGTCTCTCCCATTCATTTCCTTTGGTCAGTCAATTTTGACAGTGAACCGCAAAGGTGTCACTTTTGTATTTTTTTATTTTAACAACAACATTTAAAGTCATCGAATTAAATTCAAATTTGGTTTTCTATGTTCAGATTGCAAGTCTAGGAATAGTCACAAAGTCTGTTACCATTTAGATTGAGGAAACCATTTTTATTAAAATAGTATAAATGAACCACATCACATTCATTTTCATATTGAACAACATTACAATAATTTATCACTATTTTAGGTATTCTGTATGATGGAATATGCATTTAAAATATTTTAAATGGAAACAATTTTCCATTCATGTTCTCTTTGTTAAGTGTTTATAAATGGGTTCCTTAATAACTAATAAGCCATTTACAAATGCATTTAAAAATCATGCGTTAAGAAAAGGGTTACTTTTGTGCAATACTTTCTAAATAGTGAGCATTGTTACTTATATGTTATAAAAGCTTTATAATGTATAATATGTATTTTATGTAAATATACAGCTCTGTCTAATGCATTGAGATTCAGACATTTTTAAGTACATTTATTAAGTCCAAATACATTCTGTGGCCACTGAATGTACATATAATCTTTCCGAAAATCTCTCTGGTGTCATCTGTGTTCCATAACATTGCAGGTCATTGCAAATCTGTCAAGTGACGTGAACTTTTACAGATATTCCCTGCTCAGTGTGTAGGAGGCTCTGACCACTGCGTAGGGACCAAGAACAATTAGAGCTTCTTTTCACCTCATCTATCTTATACATCCTCTCATATGAGTTGTGTTTTGTTGTTAATAAAATGCATGGATTTGCACATTTCTGATCATAACTTTAAAGCTTTCGAAAGGGAATCTGTCCTATCCATGCCATCTTCAACAGCATCAGCGCTGGTGCACACATCAAGAGTTGAACAGTGAAAATAATGGATTGCGACAATGTAATAAATCTGTGAAAGGTGGAGTGGAAATAAGCTTGTTTTGGGCTCGGTAGGCCACAGGTTTAACACGGACTATCATTCTAAATTCAGCTGTATAAGTTTAATCGTAAATAGAATAGCAGTCCTTAAGATAACCGGCTCTTTTTGCAGAGCAAGGAAAGTTGATTACTAGAAGGCGATAAAGCCAGAGTAATTACTCTAGGGGACTTGGCTCATTTAAAAGCACTCTAGAAACTCTGGCAAAGTTGCAGAGGAACTTCGGCATTTGCAGTAACTGTTATAGATGCATTCTCAGGTGCCATTTGTGTCCCTGTGACTAATTATATTATTATCTGAAAGGAAATATATAAAAGGAAAATCTACAGCCTATTGAACTTGGAAATTTTGAAGTCATACTATATGATAGATTTAACTAATCTGTTTTATGTGTAAAGCAATGAATAAAAACAATCATTAGAATATCGGCCAACAGCTCCTAGTAATGTATTACATTCTAATGGTTCATAAAGTACATCAAAAATTTAATTATAGCTTAATTGTAAGACTGTTTTTTTTTTTTACGGTAAAGTGGAGGACAGTCACATTTTGTTTTTAAACTAACAGTTTCATCTATCTGACATCACATTTAAGGGAGAAACGTCATCTTTTTGACCACACGGTTCAAACACAGTTCAAATACCTCAACTCTGTTTTGGGTAATCTATGTGCCAATCATAATACTAGTCAGGACCCAATTTTTACGTGTTTGTCCCCCATATTTATGACCGAATATGGAGTCTGGGGTGAAACGAAATTCGAGTATCCAAAATGTCACATATGAAACTGAATCTTCAACCAAAAAGCATGGGATGTGTCTCCATCTTCTGATTGGCATCACCAGCAAGTGGGTGTGTCCTTAAGACCAAGCCTATACAATCTAGAAGGGGTCCAATAGAATGTATGTAAAATCTTGAATTGCATAAGGCGAACCCTTGCATCTCTAGATGAAGACTTGCTGTTTTTTAGAATCCTAGTCCACACTCCCTCCTCCAATACCAAATTCAAAATTATGGGAGAAAGATTCAAATCTTTCTCCCATAATCTCTTAACACTAGAAGCGCGGAGCTACTGTAACCTATGCTTAGCGCGACTTAAGGGGGTCAGAAGACCACCTAGTCTTCAGACAGGGACACGGCTACTGACACATAATGATCGCTAGATAGCACCTCTTGCTTGTAGCCAATGGATTGGTCTTAAAAATGTCACTGCGAGTTCTTTCACGATTTCTGCTAATTTATTTCCATTAACTTAGATCTGTTTTATACAATATAATTGTATCTGTTTGTATTATTAATGAATTATCATCTATATTAATTTTTAGCAATTAGCAATGATTATAATATAACCGATAATAATTGTAATGTATATAGTATAAATAATAATAATAATTTTA
The DNA here is from genome assembly GCF_025860055.1 of Xyrauchen texanus. Lineage (NCBI taxonomy): Eukaryota > Metazoa > Chordata > Actinopteri > Cypriniformes > Catostomidae > Xyrauchen > Xyrauchen texanus. Next base: position 37,275,924 of record NC_068315.1, read on the forward strand.
GTGCTGTTATTCGTAATTAAATAGTTAAATTCTCAACATCTTAACATGTAAAGGAAATAAACTGTAAAAAAGCTTTCTTTCCTGTGCATGTGTTTACACTTAAATTTAAAAAATTTATTTTGATCTTATAAATGTCATTCTTTACGTCCAGATTTATTCTGTTTGCATTAACTTTCAGAATATTTAAGAAGACATTATTATCTTATTATTACAATTATTATGATATAAGAACAATGATAATAATGTTTTTGTGTGTGCGCAATTAAGTTAAATTTAGTTTGTTCTTGAAAATATTGAATGTTTATTAAAAAAAAAAGTTGGCCTATAAATGCTTATTGACTGAATTTATTGACGTTCTGTCTACGATTGATCCAGATCCATTTGTCCTGGTAACATTGTCTTACATTTATTTTCCATTCTTTAATGATTCCATATAAATTTCGAACAAAAGTGAAGCCAGTTCTGTTGCATAATATCTAAACAATTCAACAGCAAAGCCATCTGGCCCAGGAGCCTTGCCTGCAGGCAAGGCCTTAATTACCTCGCCAAGCACCTCCAAAGTTTTCTCAGAATCAAGAGAATTGCTTTGCTCAGTCGTCAGTTTAGGGAGTTCTAATGGATCCTCAAAGTTCCTAATATCTTCATCAGTAGACAAAGACATGGAACTAAAAAGATAAAGATAAAATTCTTCAAAAGCATTATTAATATCAATGGCCGAGTTAAATATTTCCCCACCAGCAGATTTCACTGAGGGAATGGTAGATAAAGACACTCTATGCTTTATGTATCTAGCCAAAAGCTTCTCTACTTTGTCCCCCGAAGTGTGACTCTTGCCCTGAATAGCCAAACTCCACCTTCCGTGACAAAATAGTATTCTATCTATATTTAAATTGGTTAAATTCTCTGACGCCATCAGACGACATTTGGAGCTTCAGCTCTGCCTCGGCACTTTTAACTCCACGAGTTCTCGTGCTTTGGATTTTTTTTATGAATGAGGCATACTGTATGATCCAGGATACTGAGGACCAGTTGGTCTCCATTTAAAAATTAATTTCAGCCTTTAACATTTGTTGAAATTCAGGATTTTGCAAAAGGGATACATTAAAGTGCCAACAATATGATTACTTTTTCTCCTCTAAACACACCAGGGCGTGATCTGAGACTAAAATGTTTCCAATTGAGCAATCAACAACAGATGAAATAAGGGACTTAGATGTACAAAATAAATCTATTCTAGAATAAATCTTATGGACTGATGAAAAAAATTATAGTCCCTACCAGATGGGTTCAAAAGCCTCCAAATATCTGTAAGACCAAGATTTTTACACATCCTGTAAAGCGTCAATGTTGCTCTAGGGGGCTTGCCCGCTTGCTTCACTATGATCAAGGATGAGTCCATCAAAAGATTAAAGTCTCCTCCCAATATCATCTCATGGGGTGCCAGAGGCTTGCAACATCCCTTCAAGATCTAGAAAAAAAACCCTGATCATCAACGTTATGTGTGTAAATATTTGCCAAAATCAACCTTTGCCCCTGAATTTATGTTAAAACAATAATGACTCTTCCTAATTTATCTTTACTCTGTTTGAGACATTTGAATTGTAGATGTTTACTTATCATTGTAATGACTCCCCTGCTCTTACTTGAGCCAGCACTAAAAATGCCCACCCTATATCATCCCAAATTTTTCAGCTTCCTACTGGGAAAGATGCTTTTCTTGAAGAAACACTATATCATATTTCTTACGTTTAAGAAGAGAAAAAACCTTCCTTCTTATTATGGAGTGCCCCAACCCATTCACATTCCACGTGGAGAGAGACAATACACTCATATTAACATTTGACATATTTGAAAAAATTGTGCATAAAAAATAAAAGTATAAAGACCAAATTCCAAAATTAGTGTAACAATCAAACCCCAAACTTCCCTCTGAACCAAACAAACAGAAAAAAGATAAACGTGCATATTAACCCGGCGCTTGACTGCACCAACTGGCATTCATTCCTCTAATCTCACACAGTCCATGTACTGAGTTAATCTATACAGATAATCTATCCATTTCTCGATGTCCCCCATTCTTGTAACCAATTCAGTGAATTTCGTCAACATGGCCACGATCGATCGATGTATTACAGTAAGATCCTCTAAGTCTACAACATATGTAATCATCGTGGTGAATACAGAGAGAGGGTGAGGGACGCCAACACTGGAAGTTGGCCCATTGTTACTATAGTCTGTTTTTAAAGGGATAGTTCCCCAAAAATATTTAATTCTCTCATAATTTATTCACCCTCATGATATCCCAGGTGTGTATGACTTTCTTTCTTCACCAGATCACATTTGAAGAAAAATAGAAAATATCTAATCTAATTGGTCCTTAATATGCAAGTGGATGGTGATTCGACTTTTGAAGCTCCAAAAATGACAGACATTCAGCATAAATGTCATCCATACGAATCCAGCGGTTAAATTAATGTCTTAAGCGACAGGATCGCTTTTGGTGTGAAAAAAGATCAGTACAAGTACTTTTTAACTCTGACATAATCGCATTGGCACTTGAAACACATGAGAACTGACACGTGCGTCACAGCTGGAAGAGCAGCGCTGTTTACAAGTGAGAAGGAGGAACACTGTACAGAGGCTTCATTGATTTTGGTTAAGATCTGTTATTATCTGTTTCTTTACTCACAATGGTGAGTTTGTGTGCTTATCCTAGATGTCTCAACCGAGTGAAGAATGTGAGATCACCTCTGTATCCATGGCAATGCTAATACGTCACACAAGAGGCCGCGTGATCTCCACCCTGTTGTGAAGCTTACTGGAAGCGAATTTAAAAAAATATTGATATTTTATCCACAAAAAGGAGACATTTAGAAGACATTAATTAAACGAGTGACTTATTCAAACAAGCGTCAATGTGGGATTTTGTTAGCATTTGGCACATTTTCTCTATGGACTCTTTTGAGAACCATGATTCAGTTTTTACAAAGGAACTTATATTGAAAGATGGAGCTGTACCAACTCAATGGACATGACAGTAATGCCGGTGATTAATGAATGTGCTTTATCAATGGTTTAATGACTCAAAACACGTGAAAGATGTTGACCACCTAAGTGTGATTTACAGAAATGGTTATCTGAATGAATCAGTAAACAAATTTGAATTAATCTTTTATATATATATTACACACACTGGTGGCCAAAAGTTTGGAATAATGTACAGATTCTGTGGTTTCGGAAGGAAATTGGTACTTTAATTCACCAAGGTGACATTCTGCTGATCACATCTATAGTCGGGACATTACTGATGTAAAAAACTGCACCATCACTATTTGAAAAAAGTCATTTTTTTATCAAATCTAGACAGCAGCATCACTCCAACACCTTATCCTTTAATAATCATGCTAAATTGATCATTTGATTTGTTAGAAAATCAATTGCCATTATATCAAACACAGCTGAAAGATATTTGGATCGTTAAAAAAAGCTTACCTAAACAAGAGGATGAGTACATCAGAGTCTCTAGTTTGAGAAATAGACGCCTCACATGTCCTCCGCTGACAGCTTCATTGAATTCTACCCGCTTAACACCAGTTTCATGTACAACAGTAAAGAGACGACTCAGGGGTGCAGGCATTATGGGAAGAATTGTAAAGAAAAAGACACTTTTGAAACAGATACAAGGATCTGCAAAGCTGTCATTGCTGCTTGTGGAGGATTTTTTGATGAGAACTCTTTGAAGTAGTTTAAGTACTTTTTTTAAAATTGTAATAGTACATTTTACATTGTTAATATCCTTAAGATTAAACTTTATTGTCATTGTGCAGAGTACAGGGCCAATGAAATGCAGTTGTTTTCACATATCCCAACTAAGCTGGGGACAGAGCACAGGGTCAGCCATGAAACAGCGCCCCTGGAGCAGATAGGGTCAAGGGCCTTGCTCAAGGGCCCAACAGTGGTATCTTGGCAGTGCTGGGGCTTGAACCCCTGACCTTTCGGTCAGTAACCCAGAGCCTTAACCACTGAGCTACCACTGGCCCATACTATACATTTTTATGAGATTACTATACAAGAGTAATCTGTACATTATTCCAAACTTTTGGCTGCCTGTGTGTGTGTGCGTGTGCGTGTGTGTGTGTGTGTGCGTACGTGTGTATAATTAAATATTTAACTTTGGACAATATTTTTAAGCCATGGTGTATCAGATATTTTTAATTTTTGTTTTGTGGCAAGTGAAAATTTTGGCAGGGCAAGTAAAAGTCTGAAGCACTGGCCTGACCGGGCCAGTAGAAAAAATCCTTCGCGTTGAGCCCTGATTCGGCACAGAATTCTACATCACCACCCTTGAATTTACTGTAGAAACTCTAACTGTACTTTAGGCACAAATACTTTGATAATAAACATTATCATATCACTACATCATCTCTAATAAATTTGTCATAGGCTACATTAAGGGAGTGAGGGAATATAATTAATTTTTGTTACAAGTTATAAATACTGCATTCATATTTTGTATTTATTGTTTATACATGTGTAAAAGTAGGTCTACTGTTTAACATTACAAAAATGCCATAGTTTGTTTCATAGAAATCATATTACATCTAACCATTGTTATTGTTGCATTTATTTTGAATTAATTTTTGAGGAGGCTCAGCCTAGGCTGGTTTTAGCATTTTCTTATTTTACTTAATTATTATTATTTATAAAAAAAAAAAATATTTAAAGCTGGGTATTCTAATTTTCCAGAAATGTTGCCACAGTCAAGTTATTTTAATCAGATCAGCTGAAAGGTAATGGTTTATGCAGTTCAGCAGAATTTTCATTCTTTCCTCCTACAATGTTCAGAGAGTTTGACCGTCCACAGGTGAACTCAATGGTGTGCAGATGAGATCTAGAGGTGCCAGAGTGGGCGGCCCAGTCATCATCGATGTGTTCCCGATCATAAACACATCATTCCATCACTGTCACTCGAGACGTGTTCTGTGATTACGCCGCTATCAAACGCTACACACCATAAATAACCCAGGTTATGTAATGTTTGACCAAAAGGACCAAAGATATTTTCAGACCATTTTTTCACATTGCTTTCCTTCACACATTTGGGGAACCTGCGGGTCAGTGTTTGGCTCTTCAGCATGGGCAGTTGGCCACAGCAGTAGATACTGTAACTACTTCATACTTTGGGCATCTTTCACCATTAACAGCCATTTCAAAGTGAATATTTTTTAGGTTTGTCAATGGATTCAAAATGTTAATCAAATGATTTACATGATTTGTGAATTAATTAATAGAATAAATCATAAAAAAAATGTCTTTTAACAATATTTACTGAGAATGCCTCCCCCCAAAAGATTATTTAGTATAGAGTTGTAAATATAATTAAACAAATAGTATACTGTCTAACAGTAGTATCAGAATCAGATCATTCAAATCCATTACAACATATACATTATTTGTGGCAGCAGAACAGCAAAGTAAAGCTTTTAGACAATACAAAAAGTGTCTTTAAAAGTCAAAATATGGATTTATTTCCATATCATTGAACATGTCCCTGTTGACCTGCCTTCTTTCAGCTATTTTGAATTGTTTGTCTGTGTACTCATACTTCAGACGGACACTTTGAGCATTTCACTTTGCGTCATGTCTCACTGGTTTTCAGCATCTCTAGTCATAAAGCATTGTGTATTTAGATGCTGTATCAAGTTAAGCATAGTTTGAAACTTTGAAAAACACATCTTGAGGTCCCTATATTCTGTTGTGCTCTGTCCAGATGTCTTTGAGCGCAAGAGTTCATCATCTGTGGAAGAACGAGTCTGCTCTTGTTGGTTTAACGAGACGTGTTTGCTGTACAGTTGAAGTTGCTCTGACTGTCCCAGATTCACAAAAACATCAAGGTGTTAATCAAACTTAATCAACCTTTCCTTACTACAGAATTTACGTACGAGTCTGGGGCACGTTTAATTGTGTTAATGTTTTTACACAGCTTACGACAGTCGTTTGTGATGGATTTGGGACTGTTTGCGTTCTTGTCAGGACGTCTCATGGCATTTATGGCTCAGGTGATCTGCTTAAAACAGACTTCCCATTAACAAAGATGTGTACTTCTGGGACTGCATTCGCCAGCTGAGATGAATGAGAATGATAACATACTGTAGTTTATATAGAGCTCCTTGTGTGGAACCACAGAAATCATGTTCTTAGCAATCCTTTGTTTATTTAGCTGCCTTTTTGAATATCCCCATGTGTAATTCTGTTGAAATGTAAATCAGAGAGGTGATTACAATGTTCAACGGGTGTGTGTGAATCTAATGTATAAAAATGCTAGGTGGCTTTTGTTATAATGGCATTCATAACCTCACAGACTAAACGTCTCATAGTGTGTCATAGAACTCATCCAATTCGACAAACCTTTCTCCAGCAAGCTAGAAAAAACAATTACCTTCAGACACAGAACTTAAGTAGTCTGAGAACACTCTATTACCTGGAGAGGGCTTTGTGGGTTTAGGAGAGAGATGGTGGACCCTTGCAGAAGCCTGTGGGGTGTAAATAAGCAGGTGAGCATGCAAAGGAAGCTTTTATAATTCTAGAAACGTTCTCTCCATTTTTCACATAGCGGTGGTGTCAGGGTCCAAAATGAACCTTTTACCACCCTGCCAATGCCGAAAATTGAGAAAATGTACATTTACTATTGAAAGATTTCTTTCCAATCTAAAACTGTATTGTGCATTATTATTATTATTACTACTTTTGGGGTTTTGCCATTGTTCTTGACACAACGTTGACATAAATCTTCTGGTGGGTTTTCAGTGACGTTTGGACCGTCAATGGTGTGTTTCACTCATATGTGATAGTTCAGACCTGTTGAGCTTCAATAATAATTAAAATCTGCAATAGAAAGACTTACATATTTCTCCACTATTACTGATAAATGAAAGCTCTCCGCGCCCAACAGAATCAACTGTTCATTACAGATCAATATCTGCTTTGTGAATCTGTGCTCTGGTTTGCAGACTGTATGCTGTATTATAAATATTTATGAGATATTTTTTTAGATGAAATATGATTAGATAATGTCCTTTTCAGTGGACTAATAAAGAGTGGAACTTAATTTAAGTGATTTATTTGGAAATATATAAGAAAATCAGGGCTAATTCAGACAGAATTAGAGATTGTTGCTTGGTGATAATTTGGAGGTGAATATATGATCTCATTTACTCAAAAGTAACTGAGCTTGAGATTGACTGAAATGCCAAAGCAAAACTTCATTATACATATTATTATTATCATTTTCATTCCTTGGTAAAACAAATTCTATTATAAGATTAAAGTAAATCATTACATTTTATCAGTAGACACTGTTTAATTCATGTTAATAGCTATGTGATTTCTACATCCTTTCTATTGTCAGACTGTAGTGACTCACATCCTAAAAAATGGGGTTCTGGGTATCTCACACCTGGAGTCGTGAGTTTGAATCCAGGGCGTGCTGAGTGAATGCAGTCAGGTCTCCTAAGCAACCAAATTGGCCTGGTTGCTAGGGAAGGTAGAGTCACATGGGGTAACCTCCTCGTGGTCGCTATAATGTGGTTCTCACTCTCGGTGGGGTGTGTGGTGTGTTGTCACCATGAGGAGAAAGTCTTTTCAATCAACACAGAACGTTTGGTTACGTATGTAACCTCCGTTCCCCGAGGGAGGGAACGACACGTTGTGTCGGAGAAGCGACACTAGGGGTCTCTCTTGAGCGCCGATATCCACCTCTGATCTATGAAAAAAGGCCAATGAGAGTTGGCAGCCAGTATTTGCATGTCCCGCCCCCGGACATACGGGTATTTAAGCGGCGCAAATACGGGAGTTCATTCTGGATTTTTCTGAGGAGCCGGAAACGGTCCGGCCACAACAGTGGCTCGGTTCAGCGACATGGCGGAGGAAAGACACAACGTGTCGTTCCCTCCCTCGGGGAACGGAGGTTACATACGTAACCAAAAGTTCCCTTTCTGTCGCTCTCTCCACGTTGTGTCGGAGAAGCGACACTAAGGGACCCATTCCAATCTTGCCATGCGCTGAACCGTGTACGTGAACCGCCGATACAGAGGCGGGCAGGGATTTCATCCAGTGCCGCGCATTGTCTGTACCTGGCTGCACGTACCCTTCCCCAGTGCCCCATAAGAACATCGGGATCCTTCTAGTTACCCTGAGAGGGGAACAAGGTGATGTTTGCCAACATGGGAACGGGCCAGCCTGGCTGGGCCTCTTTTCTCTCTATGTTTCTCGCATAGAGCAATCGTGGCCGGGGCCCTTACACGCATATAGGGAAGGGGGTCTTACCCAGACCCTGCGGAGACCACACCTGCCCTTTTTCTTGGGGAGGAAAAGTGGTAGACATGTCACACGGCCGTCTTGGGGCTCATGTGGAAAGTATGGTGCGGTGGTAGATCCAGTCTCGAAAGGGGAGAGTTGCTACAGCACGGCGACCGGGGCAGCTGTAACTGCCTAAGGGAGACACGGGGTCCGCTCGTAAGGGGACAGAACCGTGGAATACACACAGGGGGAGTCCGAGCAGGAGGCCTTACCTGCAGAGCACCTATACCAGTACAGGGTAGCCATCAGGATACCCGCAGTGGCTTGGGTCGGCGAGTTCCTCCGCTGAACCGCGGACCCGGAGGGCTGGGGAGGAATCGACCAGGGTCCCGACTCGGAGTGGGGTGCCCTGGGAAAAAAAGGCGCACTACTTAACCTTGACGTCAGGAAAAGGGCGCTGGGCGCAAGCGATCCACCCGGCCGGTCAGTCTACGTGTTACCGAGTTCTACGGGCTCGGACCTGACAAAACACGAGACGCAACCGACTCGACGCGGAGGTTGTAAAACCTCGCGAAGGTGTTGGGTGTTGCCCAACCCGTGGCTCTACAGATGTCTGCTAGGGAGGTGCCCTTGGCCAGTGCCCACGAGGACGCAACACCCCTTGTTGAGTGAGCTCGAACCCGCAAGGGTAGGGTCACGGCCTGGGTGTGATAAGCCAGTGTGATGGCATCGACAACCCAGTGGGCGAGCCTCTGTTTGGAGACGGCATTCCCTTTCTGCCGTCCCCCAAAGCAGACAAAGAGCTGCTCAGAGCGTCTGGTGCTCTGTGTGCGGTCCAGGTAAATGCGCAGGGCGCGCACTGGACATAGCAACAAAAGGGCTGGGTCTGCCTCCTCCCTGGGCAGCGCTTGCAGGTTCACTACCTGATCTTGGAATGGTGTGGTAGGAACCTTGGGCACATAGCCCGGTCGCGGTCTTAGGATCACAGATGTATCTGCTGGACCGAACTCCAGGCAAGTGTCCCTGACAGAGAACGCTTGCAGGTCCCCGACCCTCTTGATAGAGGCGAGCGCGATCAGCAGGGCTGTCTAAAGAGAGAGGGCCCTGAGTCCAATTGATTCAAGCGGCTCGAAGGGAGGTCTCTGGAGTCCTGCCAAGACTACCGAGAGATCCCAGGAGGGAACTAGGCCTGACCGGGAGGGATTCAACCTCCGGGCGCCTCTCAGGAACCTGAGGATCAGGTCGTGCTTACCCAAAGACTTGCCGTCTACAGGATCGTGGTGGGCGGCAATGGCGGCAACATACACCTTGAGGGTGGACGGGGACAGCCTCCTGTCCAGCCTCTCCTGTAGGAACAGGAGCACTGACTTGATCGCGCATCTCTGCGGGTCTTCAGTTCGGGAAGAACACCAATCTGTGAACAAGCGCCACTTTAGGGCGTAAAGGTGCCTGGTAGAGGGGGCTCTGGCTTGGTTGATTGTATTCACAATGGTTGCCGGTAAGCCGGCTAGCTCTTCCGCATCCCGTCCAGGGACCAGACGTGGAGGTTCCAGAGGTCTGGGCGCGGGTGCCAGAGCGTGCCCCGTCCCTGAGAGAGGACGTCCTTTCTCAGGGGAATTCGCCAGGGAGGAGCTGTCGCGAGAAGCCTGAGTTCCGAGAACCAAGTCCGAGTGGGCCAGTAGGGGGCCACTAGCGTGACTCACTCCTCGTCCTCCCTGACCTTACACAGCACCGGTGCAAGAAGGCTCACTGGGGGAAATGCGTACTTGCGCAGCCCCGAGGGCCAGCTGTGTGCCAGCGCGTCTGTCCTGAGGGGAGCCTCTGTTAGGGCATACCAGACCGGGCAGTGGGAGGTTTCCTGGGAGGCGAACAGGTCTACCTGGGCCTTGCCAAACCGTTCCCAAATCAGATGGACCGACTGGGGGTGAAGCCTCCACTCCCCGCCGGGCAGGCGTTGTCGTGATAGCGCGTACGCTACGACGTTGAGCTTGCTGGGGATGTGAGTGGCACGCAGCGACTTGAGTCGCTGCTGGCTCCATAGGAGGAGACGGCGGGCGAGTTGTGACGTGGCAGGAGCATACGCCGCCTTGGCGATTTATGTACACCACCACCGTGGTGCTGTCCGATCTCACGAGGACGTGTTTGTCCCGAACTAACGGGAGGAACTTCCTGAGGGCAAGAAGGATGGTCAGCAACTCCAGGCAGTTGATGTGCCAACGCAGCGGGGCCCCTTTCCAACGGCCCGCTGCTGCGTGCCCGCTACACACGGCACCCCACCCGGACCGGGAGGCGTCGGTTGTGACCAGAACGCGTCGGGACACCTGCTGCAGGGGCACTCCTGCCCATAAAATTCAGAGGTCTGTCCAGGGTCGGAGTGTTTTGAGGCAGGCGGGGGTGATCCTTACCCGATGCGTGCCGTGGTGCCATGTTTGTCTCGGGACTCGAGTCTGGAGCCAGTGCTGGAGTGGTCTCATATGCATCAACCCCAGCGGCCGACCGCCTGAGGAGGGCGCCATATGCCCCAGGAGCCTCTGGAAAAGTTTTAGAGGGACCACTGTGCCTGGCTTGAAGGAGGCGAGGCAGTCCAGCACCGACTGAGCACGCTCGCTCGTGAGACGTGCTGTCATTGAGACTGAGTCTAACTCCAACCCGAGAAAAGAGATGCTCTGAACCGGGTGAGCCTGCTCTTTTCTCAGTTGACCTGAAGCCCCAAGCGGCTGAGGTGCGGAGCACCTGGTCTCTGTGTGTGCATAATAACTCTCGAGAGTGTGCTAGGATGAGCCAGTCATCGAGGTAGTTGAGAATGCGGATGCCGGCTACTCGTAGCGGGGCAAGGGCTGCCTCTGCGACCTTCGTGAAGACGTGAAGGGACAGAGACAGGCCGAAGGGGAGGACTTTGTACTGAAACGCCTGGCCGTCGAGCGCGAACCGTAGAAGGGTCGGGTGTCGTGGCAGAATTGAGGCGTGGAAGTACGCGTCCTTCGGGTCTACCGCTGCGAACCAATCTAGATGCTGAACACCAGCCAGAATATTTCTCTGCGTGAGCATTTTGAACGGGAGTTTTAACAAGGCCCGATTGAAAACTCGCAGGTCCAGGATTGGTCGTAAGCCGCCGCCATTCTTGGGTACAATGAAGTAAGGGCTGTAGAATCCCTTCCTCATTTCGGTTGGAGGGACGGGCTCTACCGCGCCCTTGGCTAAGAGGGTCGCGATTTCCATGCGCAGGGAACTGGCATGCTCGGCGTGTACTGCGGAAAAGCGGATGCCCCTGAAGGGGGCCGGAGCCGGGCAAACTGAATTGCGTAACCGAGTCGAATGGTCCGGTGCAGCCAGCGTGACGCGTTGGGAAGCGAAACCACGCTTCCCAGCTCTGCGCTAGGGGCACCAAAGGGACGAGTATTTTGGGCGTACCGGCGGGGCCTCGCAGCGGGCCGAACAGGTAATGCAGCGTCGGGCGGCCGTTGCGGCCTGAGGCTGAGGTGCTGAGAATAGACTCAAAGAACTTACCTTGCTCCAGCGCCCGGCGGGCGGGTTCGTGACTGAGGAGGAGGTCTGATGTTGGCGTCCTCTGGACTCGTCTGAACCGGCCGGCCGGGGGACAGTCGTTGGCAGGTGGAAGGCGGGATCGCCGCGTCCGGTGTACCGGGACTGTCGTAGTCTGAAAGCAGATTGCCGTGAGAACGGCATTTGCAGGCCAGGTGACCCAAAGGCAAAGGAAATAGCTCTTTTATTGAGAATGTGGGTACCACAGCCCCCGTCAGAAAAAAACAAAGGATTCTCCTCCCGGCCCTCCACCGGGGGACGGAGCGGTCTTACCACCTCCGGAGCTAATGTCTTCGGCTCTGGGTCGACTGTCTCAGGAACGCTTGGGAGCCTTCCAGGTCCTAGAGGGGGTTCGTGAGACAGGGGGCATGCGCCACCTGCGGGGTGCTCGACGCTGGGGCTGAGAGCTGGGCCTGGGTTGAGGCGGAGCAGGAGCTGGTTTCTTCGCCGCAGGGGGCGAGCAGATGGGGCAGGGCCCGTAGCGGCAGGTGTGCAGTGGGGCATGATGTGAGATATGGGCGAAGTCCTCGACAGTGTCGCCAAAAAGGCCAATCTGGGAGACAGGTGCGTCTAGGAAGCGGTTCTTGTCGGCCTCACGCATCTTGACCAGGTTGAGCCAGAGATGGCGTTCCTGGACCACTAGGGTGACCATCGCCTGTCCGAGTGCCTGCGCTGTGGCCTTCGTCGCTCTCAGGGCGAGGTCGGTTGCTGAGCGCAGTTCCTGCAGCACATCAGGATCAGGTCCACCCCGTGCATGTTTCTGAGTGCTTTGGCCTGGTGGACTTGCAGGAGGGCCATCGCATGCAGGGCGGAGGCAGCGCGTCCAGCCGCACTGTAGGCCTTCGGGGTGAGCGAGGATGTTGTCCTACAGGGCTTGGATGGGAGTACAGGGCGGCCACGCCAGGAGGTAGGAGCTACTGGGGCATAGATGGTACGCTAACTGCCCTATCGACCTGGGGAATCGCCCGTATCCGTGGCGCTCTCCGCCGTCGAGGGTGGTGAGAGTGGAGCGGGTGGCACCTAGACGAGCGGAGGCGGGGCTCTCCACGTAGGCGTCAGCTCGACATGCACCTCCGGGAAAAGCGGGACCGGGGGATGCGTGGCCGTGAGCGGCGCTGCCCCCAGGAACCAGTCATCCAACCGTGAAGGCTGTGGGGAGGATGGAGGGTTCCAATCCAACCCCACGCTCACGGCGGCCTGGGAAAGCATGTCAGACATCTGGCGTCGGCCTCAGCCTGGGCCTGCTGGCCTGAAGGCGGCAGTCCAGGGAGTCCTCGGCATCAGACATCACACTCTCCGATCGCGGCGGCGAGCTCATCTGCTTCGGGCTCGGGAGGATAGACAGCCAGGCCGTGAGGCGAGCCGCTATCGCCCTTGGCGTGGACGGGGACCAGCGAGCGTGTCGAGGAACGGGAGGTTCGCGGGGGGCTACCCGGCGAAACTGCACCCGCTGCCACCCCCAAATCGCCCCAGCGCCAACCGCATCGTCCTCAATCCCGTGGGAAGAAGGAACAATGCGGGGTGCAGCTGGGGTGACCGCAACGTGGTCATGGTCATGTTCTCGCAGTGAGAACATGAACCATCCACGAACGCTGCCTCGGTGTGATCGCGGCCCAAACACACGAGACAGCGCCTGTGGCCGTCTGAAGCAAAGAGGCTTCTACCGCATCCAGGAACAACACAGGGGTGGAAGGGCATCTTGAAAAAGACGCGTCCTGAAAAGGATGTTCAACGCCGCTGTGTTTTGCTCTTTTAGAGAAATTCACTCTTTTAAGGGAAATAACTCTTTTAATACACAGTATGTGTGTGTGTCTGCGCTGTCGAAGCGCTCAGGGGCAACAATGCATGCCGTGCAAGTAGGAGAAAGCCGCTGTTGTGCGCCGTCAAATCCAACAGCATGCAGATCGTCAGAGGAAACAGGAACGTAGTGGTGTGTAAACTCGCAGCAAACTGCAAATAGACCATCGGCTCCGAAGAAATTTTCTGAATGAACTCCCATATTTGCGCCACTTAAATACCCGTATGTCCGGGGGCGGGACATGCAAATACTGGCTGCCAACTCTCACTGGCCTTTTTTCATAGATCAGAGGTGGATATCGGTGCTCAAGAGAGACCCCTAGTGTCGCTTCTGCGACACAACGTGGAGAGAGCGACAGAAGGGGAAACACTAGATACAAAGACCTCCTGTAAATAACCTTGTAAACTATAGTTTATTGAACTAATCTTTTATATTCTAATACTTACCACATTCTTGGTCTCATTTTACCAAAGTGTACTTTTAATATTTTGTAATATTTTACAGCAAGAATAACCCAGAAACAACAATGCAGATGTGCATAATGGATGGAATAGCTTGTAATAGCTATGATGCAGATTATTCATTCTTGTTTTCCCTGAAGGCTTCGGTGTTCTCAGAGTCTCATCTGGCAAATACTGGTTGCCAACTCTCATTGGCCTTTTTTCATAGTTCAGAGGTGAATATCGCACTCAAGAGAGACCCCTAGTGTCGCTTCTCTGACACAACGTGGAGAGAGCGACAGAAGGGGAACCATCATACCAAATATTCATTCATTTAAAAGGATTTTAACCCTTTTAATGCCAGTTTGTTTATATAGCGCCACTGTTCTTTTTACACACACACAAACACACACACACTCACACAATATTAGCTTCATCGTTTTAATATTATTATTTTCCCCCTTTTTTCTCCCCAGTTTCGAATGCCCAATTCCCAAAGCACTCTAGGTCCTCATGGTGGCGTAGTGACTCACCTCAATCCGGGTGGTAGAGGACAAATCTCAGATGCCTCTATGTCTGAGACCATAAATCTGCGCATCTTATCAAATTGCTTATTGAGGGTGTTACCACGGAGACGTTGCGTGTGTGGTGGCTTCATCCTACTCTCTGTGGCATCCACACACAACTTACTACGCACCCCACAGAGAGCGAGAACCACTAACCTCGATCACGAGGAGGTACCTCTTGTGACTCTAACCTCCCTAGCAACTGGGCCAATTAGGCAGCTTAGGAGACCTGACTGGAGTCAATCAGCACACCCTGGATTCAAACTCGTGACTCCATGGGGTAGTAGTCAGCGTCAATTCTCGCTGAGATACCTAGGCCCTCTAGCTGCACCATGTATTCAGTTGTCCTGCAGGTCTCTATAATACAGTTAACAGAGAATAGGGGAAACGCTAGTATTTGCTCCATAGGATAAACATGAGAAAAATGGCGCCATCTGGTGGAAAATATAAAACATTTACATTTTGAAGCCAGGGCTCCGAAATAAAAACATAATCATCATAGAATTCATGATTTTATGCTTTAATGGCACTGGGATCAAATATTTCAATGTGGACATTTTTGTCCTGAAGGTCTTGAGTGTAACTGTTTGTGTACACAGTGTGTTATAGGTGTATTACAGGAACTGAGGTTGAAATATCAAAATTCCCCCCAAAATACACTCCTTTGGCAACATTCATGCCGTTGGCATTAACACAGCCATAATGTTCTAAAACAAAATATGTATAAATAAAAAAGACAAAGTTGTCTTAAAGTTTGCACAAGGGTTACGTGAACTTCCTATATTATTAATTTTTTATTATTATTTTATTTGTATTTATATTTTTTACAAATTTAAAGGGATTTCACGGCACACAATGAAAAAAGTTGTGGAAACATTTTCAAGAGTTGTGTTACACTAGCTCATTTTTATCAAATAAATTCAACAAGTAGCAAAAATCCATGTTTTAAGTGAAAATTGCGTAAAAATTGTGTTTTAAAAAAAAGTGTATTATTTAACATGAAAAATGTTTTGTATTAGATTTATTTCAATCTTAGGAGCATTGGTATGAATTTCACAAATAAAATCACATTTTATATAAATACAGCTTTAATTATTTACATTTATATTTATATATATTTTATATGATAACCTGTGTTGTGCCATAACTGAATTTAGCATTTTGCAATTCATAAAGACTGAATTTAGCAATTGTTCATAAATGCTCACTACATTACCATAATTTCATAACTGCATTTATCAAGGGTGATGTAGTGACAGGATGCCTGTACTAAAGCAGCTTTAATTGAAAGTAATATATTCTTTGCTGTCACACGCACCAAATACACAAAAGAAAATACACGATAAAGACGAGACAGCTGTCTGCAAATGAGAGCAAGTCTGAAGTTTCTGAGAGAGCACCATACTTTACATAAATACAGTCAAACAAGTAATTTATATCCATTTACATGTGCTTCAGAGAACAACATGCAGCACAATTCTCTTCACTGGATAGTTGCTGTGTTTGCGGGCAGCATTGTGTTGATATTCCTCAAACATTCTGGTTAGTGTTTGTTCTAAACCATTAACCATACAGATATAAAAGTTCTGCCAATAATTCAGCCCGTTAATGTACAGGCACTGTTCAAACGTTTCAGTGTTAGATATGCTGTCTGTTTTTGATAAACATCATACTTCTTAATAAACTTAAGATTAAGTTTGTAAATCTCCCTTTGACTTACGTGTATAGAACGTACCCAACAGTGAAACGTAATTACAATGTTTGGATCAACATCCTTGTTGGTCTTGGAGCAACATTCATATCAACCAATCAGATTTTGGGTTAGAGTTAGGTGTCCATCATTTCCCTTTTGTTTTTAGGGTCAGTTTAGAGTTACAGCACATTAAACCAGTATTATTACCAGTTATATAGACTGATCACACTGTGAATTCGGCAACAATTCTTTAAAGTTTTTTTTTAATTATTTTTATTATTAATTCGACCCTCATCCCTGAACCTAAAAAGGTCATTTTACAGATATAATGCGCTCATCATTGATTACATGAACACAAATTCTTGTGGGACCAGAACCTGTGTCTCAGAGGTTGTTTGCATTAGAGGGCAACATGTTCATCCTTTAATAGAATGTAACACAGTTAAGGATGGGCAAGGAGGAGGTGAGAACCGGCTTGTCAACATAAATCATAATTTAAAGCAAACTTAAACCAAAAGCACAAACATAAACAAAAACACACTAGACGGACATGCCCGTAATTCTCTCTCTCTCGAACCATCGTCACCGGCCGCCTTTATCCCTCGCGCGCCTCATCAGGCCGATTGGAGACCGGGCGCGAGATATTCCAACCCGGCCTCCGCTCCACATAGACGCAATAACGTTTGATGGTGGATGTGCTTGTTAGTAATTCAGCAGAATGGGGTTGATTTCAGGGTACATGAATTTTCAGAAGCATTTCGATTTCCTGTATGATAATTTTTCACTCCACTTTGTGTAGAACATCTTACTCATGCATTTACCGCATTTAATTATTACACAGCTTTCTGGAATACTCCATTCTGATTGGTCAATTGCTCCATTAAGTGGTCTAATATTTCAGAATAATGAGAGCACATCCACAGATAAAGTGATATCAGACCGGTCATCCGGGTATTGCAAGTCATCTTTCCTAATTCTCGTATCAAAACTGCAATGTCTACAAGGATTAAATCTATTTATTTATTTGACAAGTAGTCTTGTAATAATAGACGGAGATAATGAGCAGTCAGATGATCTTATTTGCAACAAAATAAATAACACCAACAGAATTCTGATGCAGACCAGAGGGCGAATTCTAGAGACTTCACAATTCTTTCCTTCTAACATAATAACATAATTTCTGTGCAAATCAATATTTCATGTCCATTAATGTATTTATTTGGTAAGTAGCTGTGTAATAAGTGGGATAATGAGCTGTTGACCAGTCGTTATTGCAACCTGTCTTGGTTTATATTACATATTAGCCCTTACTAATTACAGTATATTGCAGTTGGCCAATGTACAGTAATGCTGTAATGTGTATATGTGTGGCATCTTGTGATTATTTTTGCAATTCCATTTGGTGATGCTACTGGCACAGAAAATATACTTTTCAGCTTTAAAATGGCTGGCCTTTAGTCCAGATCTACATAAAGATCAATGTTAAATCAGCAGAAAGACACCGATGGCTGACAAAATGTGTGTTTGACTGAAGTGAGATCACGTGTGATCAGCTGACACAGTGGACGTTTTCAAATGTGTAGTTGATGGCGGCGAACAGCTTGCACATACATGAACAGATAGAACACCAACTGCCCATCTCTGTCAAACTGAAATGTCATGGTGTAGCTCATGGCCTTTGGTAATATATTGAAATGTCCCATTATGCATTTGTGACACGCAGCATGGAATAATGATTCGACCCACAGGGATGGAGGTCAAATGCAACGAGTCACCTTTGAGATGCTGAACACATAATTTCTTACACTGGATGTCTGCTGACATTCATTTTGAATAATTACAACAGTAGAACACCATGGTTATGCTATTTGAGTCATTTCGGTAACACTTTACAATAAGGTTCCATCAGTTAACATTAGTTAATGCATTAGGTATCATCAACAAGCAATTAACAATACATTTTTAAAGCATTTTTAATCTTTGATAAAGTTAGTTTATAAAAATACAATTATTTATTGTTAGTTCATGTTAGTTCATAGTGCATTAAATAATGTTAATAAATTCAACTTTTGATTTAAAAATGTTTTGGTATATGTTGAAATTAACATTAAGATTAATAAATGCTGTAAAAGTATTGTTCATTCATAGATTATGTTAACTAATATTCTTAAATAATATTAACAAATTTTACCTTTTAAAGTGTTACCCTAATTTAATTTACATGAAAAATGAAATTATTTGTATTGCATGCAGAGTATTTAACATTAAATAGTAAATGAACATTAATGGTACATTATTGGAAATTAGTGATAACGCTAGTTGTAACGTTTGGTTACGTATGTAACCTCCGTTCCCCGAGGGAGGGAACGACACGTTGTGTCGGAGAAGCGACACTAGGGGTCTCTCTTGAGCGCCGATATTCACCTCTGATCTATTGAAAAGGGCCAATTGGAGCTGGCAGTCAGTATTTGCATACCCCGCCCCCGGACATACGGGTATTTAAGCGGGGCAAATACGGGAGTTCATTCAGGATTTTTCTGAGGAGCCGGAAATGGTCAGGCCACAACAGTGGCTCGGTTCAGCGACATGGCGGAGGAAAGACACAACGTGTCGTTCCCTCCTTCGGGGAACGGAGGTTACATACGTAACCAAACGTTCCCCTTCTGTCGCTCTCTCCACGTTGTGTCGGAGAAGCGACACTAGGGGACCCATTCCAATCTTGCCATGCGCTGAACCGTGTATGTGAACCGCTGATACAGAGGCGGGCAGGGATTTCATCCAGTGCCGCGCATCGTCTGTACCTGGCTGCACGTACCCTTCCCCAATGCCCCATAAGAACATCGGAATCCTTCTAGTTACCCCGGGAGGGGAACAAGGCGATGTTTGCCAACATGGGAACGGGCCAGCCTGGCTGGGCCTCTTTTCTCTCTATGTTTCTAGCATAGAGCAATCACGGCCGGGGCCCTTACACGCATATTGTCTTACCCAGACCCTGCGGAGACCACGCCTGCCCTTTTTCTTGGGGAGGAAAAGTGGTAGACACGTCAAACGGCCGTCTTAGGGCTCGTGTGGAAAGTATGGTGCGGTGGTAGATCCAGCCTCGAAAGGGGGAGTTGCTACAGCTCGGCGACCGGGGCAGCTGTAACTGCCTAAGGGAGACACGGGGGTCCGCTCGTAAGGGGACAGAACCGTGGAATTACACACAGGGGGAGTCCGAACCAGAGGCCGCCTTATTTTACCTGTGGAGCCCCTATACCAGTACGGGGTGGCCATCAGGTTACCCGCAGTGGCTTGGGTCGGCGAGTTCTAATGTTCAACTCGGAGTGGGGCGCCCTGGGAAGAAGGCGCACTACTTTACCTTGACGTCAGGAAAAGGGCGCTGGGCGCAAGCGATCCACCCGGCCGGTCGGTCTACGTGTTACCGAGTTCTACGGGCTCGGACCTGAGAAAACACGAGATGCCACCGACTCAACGCGGAGGTTGTAAAACCTCGCGAAGGTGTTGGGTGTTGCCCAACCCGCGGCTCTACAGATGTCTGCTAGGGAGGTGCCCTTGCCAGTGCCCACGAGGACGCAACACCCCTTGTTGAGTGAGCTCGGACCCGCAAGGGTAGGGGCACGGCCTGGGTGTGATAAGCCAGTGTGATAAGCCAGTGTGATGGCGTCGACAACCCAGTGGGCGAGCCTCTGTTTGGAGACGGCATTCCCTTTCTGCCGTCCCCCAAAGCAGAAAAAGATCTGCTCAGAGCGCTTTCTGGTGCTGTGTGTGCGGTCCAGGTAAATGCGCAGGGCGCGCACTGGACACAGCAAGGGGCTGGGTCTGCCTCCTCCCGGGGCAGCGCTTGCAGGTTCACTACCTGATCTCGGAATGGTGTGGTAGGAACCTTGGGCACATAGCCCGGTCGCGGTCTTAGGATCACAGACGTATCTGCCGGACCGAACTCCAGGCAAGTGTCGCTGACAGAGAACGCTTGCAGGTCCCCGACCCTCTTGATGGAGGCGAGCGCGATCAGCAGGGCCGTCTTAAGAGAGAGGGCCCTGAGTCCAATTGATTCAAGCGGCTCGAAGGGAGGTCTCTGGAGTCCTGCCAAGACTACCGAGAGATCCCAGGAGGGAACTAGGCCTGGCCGGGAGGGATTCAACCTCCGGGCGCCTCTCAGGAACCTGAGGATCAGGTCGTGCTTGTCCAAAGACTTGCCGTCTACAGGATCATGGTGGGCGGCAATGGCGGCAACATACACCTTGAGGGTGGACGGGGACAGCCTCCTGTCCAGCCTCTCCTGTAGGAACAGGAGCACTGACTTGATAGCGCATCTCTGCGGGTCTTCAGTTCGGGAAGAACACCAATCTGCGAACAAGCGCCAATTTAGGGGGTGAAGGTGCCTGGTAGAAGGGGCTCTGGCTTGGTTGATTGTATTCACAACGGTCGCCGGTAAGCCGACTAGCTCTTCCGCGTCCCATCCAGGGACCAGATGTGGAGGTTCCAGAGGTCTGGGCGCAGGTGCCAGAGCGTGCCCCGTCCCTGAGAGAGGAGGTCGTTTCTCAGGGGAATTCGCAAGGGAGGAGCTGTCGCGAGAAGCCTGAGTTCCGAGAACCAAGTCCGAGTGGGCCAGTAGGGGGCCACTAACGTGACTTGCTCCTCGTCCTCCCTGACCTTGCACAGTACCGGTGCAAGAAGGCTCACTGGGGGAAATGCGTACTTGCGCGGCCCGAGGGCCAGCTGTGTGCCAGCTGTCTGTCCCGAGGGGAGCCTCTGTTAGGGTGTACCAGAGTGGGCAGTGGGAGGTTTCCTGGGAGGCAAACAGGTCTACCTGGGCCTTGCCGAACCGTTCCCAAATCAGCTGGACCGACTGGGGGTAAAGCCTCCACTCCCCGCCGGGCAGGCGTTGTTGTGATAGCGCGTCCGCTACGACGTTGAGCTTGCCGGGGATGTGAGTGGCGCACAGCGACTTGAGTCGCTGCTGGCTCCATAGGAGGAGACGGCGGGCGAGTTGTGACATGTGGTGGGAGCGTACGCCGCCTTGGCGATTGATGTACACCCCCACTGTGGTGCTGTCCGATCTCACCAGGACATGTTTGTCCCGAACTAACGGGAGGAACTTCCTGAGAGAAAGAAGGACGGTCAGCAACTCCAGGCAATTGATGTGCCAACGCAGCGGGGCCCCTTTCCAACGGCCCGCTGCTGCGTGCCCGCTGCACACGGCACCCCACCCGGACCGGGAGGCGTCGGTTGTGACCAGGATGCGTCGGGACACCTGCTGCAGGGGCACTCCTGCCCGTAGAAAGCAGAGGTCTGTCCAGGGTCGGAGTGTTTTGAGGCAGGCGGGGGTGATTCTTACCCGATGTGTGCCGTGGTGCCATGCTTGTCTCGGGACTCGAGTCTGGAGCCAGTGCTGGAGTGGTCTCACATGCATCAACCCCAGCAGCGCGACCGCCGCGGAGGACGCCATATGCCCCAGGAGCCTCTGGAAATGTTTTAGAGGGACCACTGTGCCTGGCTTGAAGGAAGCGAGGCAGTCCAGCACCGACTGAGCATGCTCGCTCGTGAGACGTGCTGTCATTGAGACTGAGTCTAACTCCAACCCGAGAAAAGAGATGCTCTGAACCGGAGTGAGCTTGCTCTTTTCCCAGTTGACCTGAAGCCTCAAGCGGCTGAGGTGCCGGAGCACCTGGTCTCTGTGTGTGCATAGTAACTCTCGAGAGTGTGCTAGGATGAGCCAGTCATCGAGGTAGTTGAGAAATGCGGATGCCGGCTACTCGTAGCGGGGCAAGGGCCGCCTCTGCGACTTTCAGTAAGACGCGAGGGACAGAGACAGGCTGAAGGGGAGGACTTTGTACTGGAGCAGCTTGGCCATCAAGCGCGAACCGTAAGAAGGGTCGGTGTCGTGGCAGAATTGAGACGTGGAAGTACGCGTCCTTCAGGTCTACCGCTGCGAACCAATCTAGATGCTGAACGCCAGCCAGAATATTTCTCTGCGTGAGCATTTTGAACGGGAGTTTTAACAAGGCCCGATTGAAAACTCGCAAGTCCAGGATTGGTCGTAAGCCGCTGCCTTTCTTGGGTACAATGAAGTAAGGGCTGTAGAAACCCTTCCTCATTTCGGTTGGAGGGACGGGCTCTACCGCGCCCTTGGCTAAGAGGGTCGTGATTCAGTGAAACTGAATTGCGTAACCGAGTCAAATGGTCCGGTGCAGCCAGCGTGATGCGTTGGGAAGCGAAAGCCACGCTTCCCAGCTCTACGCTAGGGGCACCAAAGGGACGAGTATTTTGGACGTACCCGGCGGGGCCTCGCAGCGGGGAGGAACAGGTAATGCAGCGTCGGGCAGCTTCATTGCGGCCTGAGGCTGAGGTGCTGAGAATAGACTCAAAGCACTTACCTTGCTCCGCGCACCCGGCAGGGGCGGGTGCGTGACTGAGGAGGTCTGATGCTGGCGTCCTCTGGACTCGTCTGAACCGGCCGGCCGGGGGACAGTCGTGGGCAGGCGGAAGGCGGGATCACTGCGTCCGGTGTACCGGGACTGTCGTAATCTGAAAGCAGATTGCCGTGAGAATGGCATTTGCGGGCCAGGTGACCCAGAGGCAAAGGAAATAGCTCTATTATTGAGAATGTGGAAAATGTAAAAACAAAGGATTCTCCTCCCGGCCCTCCACCAGGGAATGGAGAGGTCTTACCACCTCTGGAGCTAACGTCTCGGTCTCTGGGTCGGTCGTCTCAGGAGCGCCTGGGACCCTTCCGGGTCCTCGAGGGGGTCCGTGAGACGAGGGGGCGTCCTCTTTCTGCGGGGAGCTCAACGCGGGGCTGAGAGCTAGGCCCGCTCTCGCTTAGATGAGGCGGAGCACCACTTCCTTTCTTCCTTGAAAGCCGCAGGAGGACGCCCTCGGCGAGCAGACAGGGCATGGCCCCTGGCGGCAGGTTCTTGGCGCGGGCAGGGCGTGTGACCTGGCCTCCGTCTGTTTCTTCACCACAGAGGACTGCTGGGTGGAGTCATCAGGTGGTGTCGCCGAATGGAGCTGGGAGACTGGAGAGTTTTGAGAAAGCGTGCTTTGTCTACCTCCTGTACTACGACCAGATCCAGTCCATTTGTTATGTTTCTGGACCACGAGGGTGGACATCGCCTGTCCGAGTGCAGTTCCTGCAGCACGTCAAGAACAGGACTACCCAAGTGCAAATCTTGAAGTGCCTTGGCCCGGTGGACTTGCAGGGAGGGGCCATGGCATGCAGGGGGGGAGCGGTCTGGGACCGTTCTACCGCCGAGGGTAGTGAGAGTTGAGGAGCTCGCTCAGCTTGGCTCGCTCAGCTCGTCGTGCATGTCCGGGAAGGAACGGGGGGGGGTGCGGCTGTGGGCGGCGCACCAGCCCGTGAATCATCAAGCCCGGGGAAGCATAGCGGATCTCCGTGCGTCAGGCTCAGACTGGGCAAGCAGACCCGTAGGTGGCGGCCCAGGCCAGTTATCCGCATCCGATGCCGCTGTGACGCTCTCCGATGCAGCGGTGATGTCGTCATCCAATGTCCGGGAGCTCCAGGGACCGCGCGGCTGGCCGTTAGGCGGACCGCGCTTATCCCGAGCTCGTGAGGGGAGCAAGCAAGCGTGCAGGGGGGGGCGGGGGGTTTCGAGAGGTTTTTACCCGGCGAAACGCAGCCCGCCATTATCCCAGGATCATCTTCGTCGCTCGTGGCGCCTGCGTCAATCCCGTAGGAAGGAGGCGAGGAGCGGAGGGCGGCTGAAGTGGCTTTCTTCCTCACAAGAAAGCAGAGATCGCAACGCTGCTGCAGCTATGTTCTCAGGCTGAAAACATAACCCATTGGAGAGCATGCTCATCCCGAGCCCGGACGGAAAACAGCAAGCGTGCCGGGGAGGCGGGGGGTTTCAAGGGGGCGGGGTATGCAAATACTGACTGCCAACTCCCATTGGCCCTTTTCAATAGATCAGAGGTGAATATCGGCGCTCAAGAGAGACCCCTAGTGTCGCTTCTCCGACACAACGTGGAGAGAGCGACAGAAGGGGAATGTTGCTTTTGCTATGTTCTCATTCATTGTTTTATTGATATTCTTTTAGTATTCTTTATTACAACTTTAGTTTATTATTTTTATTATTATTAATTCTTGTATTGTACATAAAGGCTAGTAAAAAAAAATATTGAGTTGGTAAAATTCTGCATTTAACAGCCGCTGTGACTGAAAAAAAAGTGAATTTTCCACCCTGATTGTAAACTTGACAGAGGATAAAGTAAATAATGGATATATGTTATTCTGCCTCAAGATTTGGCCTAAAGGTGGTCATATTAGGCAGCATAAACTATAATGTGAGACAATGTTCTGGTTGGGAACTTGTCTATGAATATTGTCTGTTAGCTCTGAGGCTAACATCTATGCTAGTGTACTCCTAAAAGCCTATCAGCTACATTTTCAGCAGTTTACACATTTAAAATTCACAGTCCCCAAATGCACCAAATATATTTCTGACACATCTTGTACTCACAGGTGTTTTTAAAATGTTCAATCAAATGCTCTCCAGAATGGAAAAGTCCCTTCTGCTTTAAACATTGTAGTTCATGGCAACAATGTAACCTAAAGGCTAATGGTGTGTTTCAGACAACTCAGAACTCTGAAGTTTCCCACATCCGACTTGGAAATACATTTGAAGACAAGAGTTAACATAGACTAAATTTGAAGTCATTAAAACTATTTTTTTTAACTACTCCACAGATGTAATATTAGCAAACTATACTTTTGGACAGTCGTTTAGGACATCTACTTTGTGCATGACATGAGTAATTTTTCCAACAATTGTTACAGAAAGATTGTTTCACTTTTAATTGACTATAACACAATTCCAGTGGGTCAGAACTGTGCCTTTTAAGCAGCTTGGAAAATTCCAGAAAGTGTCAAGCCTTTTGATAATTAGTCAAGTCATTTTTATTTGTATAGCGCTTTTCACAACACAAATAATTTCAAAGCAGCTTTACTAAAGATCAGACATTAACAGAAGATACAACTTAATGTCTATAAAGTATACGAGTCATCATTGTGTAGTTTGATAAAATACGATTGTGAATTGTGTTTAAAAATAAGTCATTAATTATTCATTGTATTTATAACCCCGGTGAGCAAGCCGAAGGCGACTGAGGCAAGGAACACAAAACTCCATAAGATAATTAGCTTATTATAGGAGGTGTACTGAATTGGAGGTGTACCTGTGGATGTATTTTAAGGCATACCTTCAAACTCAGTGCCTCTTTAATTGACATCATGGGAAAATCCAAAGAAATCAGCCAAGACCTCAGAAAAAAAGTGCACCTCCACAAGTCTGGTTCATCCTTGGGAGCAATTTCCAAAATGCCTTAAGGTACCACGTTCATCTATATAAACAATTGTACACAAGTGGAGTGGTGTTGGTGTAGTGGTCTAAAGCACATAACTGGTAATCTGGTAATCAGAAGGATGCTGGTTCGAGCACCACAGTCACCACCATTGTGTCCTTGAGCAAGGCACTTAACTCCAGGTTGCTCCGAGGGAATTGTCCCTGTAATAAGTGCACTGTAAGTCGCTTTGGATTAAAGCGTCTGCCAAATGCATAAATGTAATGTAAATGTAAATGTACGTTTAAACACCATGTGACCACACATCCATCATACCGCTTAGGAAGGAGACGCATTCTGTCTCCTAGAGATAAATGTAGTTTGGTGTGAAAACTGAAAATCGATCCCAGAACAACAGGCAAGGACCTTGTGAAGATGCTGGAGGAAACAATTAGACAAGTATCTATATCCACAGTAAAGCGAGTCCTATATCGACATAATCTGAAAGGCTGCTCAGCAAGCAAGGAGCCACTGCTCCAAAACCACCTTAAAAAGCCAAACTACAGTTTGCAAGTGCACATGGGGACAAAGATCTTACTTTTTGGAGAAATGTTAACTGTTTTTAAACAAAAATTTTACTGGTTGGATATAATGACCATTGTTATGTTTGGAGGAAAAAGGCTTGAAATCTGAAGAACACCATCCCAACCCTGAAGCATGGGGTGGCAGCATCATGTTGTGGGGGTGCTTTACTGCAGGAGGGACTGGTGCACTTCACAAAATACATGACATCATGAAGGAAAATTATGTGGATATATTGAAGCAACATCTGAAGACATCAGCAAGGAAGTTAAAGGTCGTTCACAAATGGGCCTTCCCAATAGACAACGATTCCAAGCATACTTCCAAAGTTTTGGCAAAATGCTTAAGGACAACAAAGTCAAGGTATTGGAGTGGCCATCAAAAAGCCCTGACCTCAAACCGATAGAAAATTTGTATATGTTTTATGATCAACAAATCCTGGTGTGATCAGAGGAACGTACATTTTATCAAGTCTTTCTGCTCTCCTGATCTGGAATATCTCATGCTTCTGTGTCGACCATTCTGGCTACCGAGAGAATTCACAGCAGTCATTATCACAGCTGTGTACATCCCCCCACAAGCCCACACAGACCGGGCACTCATGGAACTGTATGGGAGCATAAGTGAGCAGGAAACCGCGCATCCTGAGGCCACGTTCATTGTTCCTGAGGACTTTAACAAAGCCAATTTTAAAACAATCACACCAAAATACCACCAACATTCAACACACGAGGGGACCGCGTTTTGGACCATTGCTATTCTACTTTCCGGGATGGCTACAAATCCCTCCCCCGCCCACCATTTGGCAAATCGGACCACTCTTCCGTTCTGCTTCTGTCCGATTACAGGCAGAAACTGAAACAGGATGCACCCACCCTCAGAACGATCCAGTGCTGGTCGGACCAATCAGACTCTATGCTACAAGGCTGTTTTGATCACGCGGACTGGGAGATGATCCGGTCTGCCGCTGATGACGACAGATCTGTATTGTTTTGGTTGGAACAACGTCCTCTACATAACATGTTTCATCAGGAAGTACGTAGAGGACGTTGTTCCAACCAAAACAATACAGATCTACCCCAACCAGAAACCATGGATTAACGGCGATGTTCACATGGCACTTAATGCACTGACCTCCGCTTTTAATTCCGGGAACGCGGAGGAGCATAAACAAGCCAGTTATGCCCTCCGTAACACTATCAGAGCAGCCAAATGCCAGTACAGACACAAAATTGAAGGACAGTTCAACACTACCGATTCTAGAAGTATGTGGCAGGGAATTAACATCATCACGGACTACAAATGGAATAAAAACTCCGCCGTGAACACCGCTGCCTCTCTCCCGGATGAGCTTAATATATTTTATGCTCGTTTCGAGGAAAATAACACCACCCTCACAGAGAGAGCATTCGTGGCTGATGCTACAGAGGATGGTTCACTCTCCTTCTCTGTTGTGGATGTAACCCGATCCTTCCGACGGGTGAACATCTGTAAAGCCGCGGGTCCAGACGGCATTCCATCCACCATTGTGCCTGTACAAAAGCAATCAAGAATCACTTTAAATGACTGGTGTCCTGCTGCTCTGACCCCTATCATCAGCAAATGCTTTGAGAGACTAATCAGAGATCACATCTGTGTTCCAACCAAAACAATACAGATCTACCCCAACCAGAAACCATGGATTAACGGCGATGTTCACATGGCACTTAATGCACTGACCTCCGCTTTTAATTCCGGGAACGCGGAGGAGCATAAACAAGCCAGTTATGCCCTCCGTAACACTATCAGAGCAGCCAAATGCCAGTACAGACACAAAATTGAAGGACAGTTCAACACTACCGATTCTAGAAGTATGTGGCAGGGAATTAACATCATCACAGACTACAAATGGACTAAAAACTCCGCCGTGAACACCGCTGCCTCTCTCCCGGATGAGCTTAATATATTTTATGCTCGTTTCGAGGAAAATAACACCACCCTCACAGAGAGAGCATTCGTGGCTGATGCTACAGAGGATGGTTCACTCTCCTTCTCTGTTGTGGATGTAACCCGATCCTTCCGACGGGTGAACATCTGTAAAGCCGCGGGTCCAGACGGCATTCCATCCACCATTGTGCCTGTACAAAAGCAATCAAGAATCACTTTAAATGACTGGTGTCCTGCTGCTCTGACCCCTATCATCAGCAAATGCTTTGAGAGACTAATCAGAGATCACATCTGTGTTCCAACCAAAACAATACAGATCTACCCCAACCAGAAACCATGGATTAACGGCGATGTTCGAATGGCACTTAATGCACTGACCTCCGCTTTTAATTCCGGGAACGCGGAGGAGCATAAACAAGCCAGTTATGCCCTCCGTAACACTATCAGAGCAGCCAAATGCCAGTACAGGCACAAAATTGAAGGACAGTTCAACACTACCGATTCTAGAAGTATGTGGCAGGGAATTAACATCATCACGGACTACAAATGGAATAAAAACTCCGCCGTGAACACCGCTGCCTCTCTCCCGGATGAGCTTAATACATTTTATGCTCGTTTCGAGGAAAATAACACCACCCTCACGGAGAGAGCATTCATGGCTGATGCTACAGAGGATGGTTCACTCTCCTTCTCTGTTGTGGATGTAACCCGATCCTTCCGACGGGTGAACATCTGTAAAGCCGCGGGTCCAGTCCGCATTCCGTCCACCATTGTGCCTGTACAAAAGCAATCAAGAATCACTTTAAATGACTGGTGTCCTGCTGCTCTGACCCCTATCATCAGCAAATGCTTTGAGAGACTAACCAGAGATCACATCTGCTCTGTGCTGCCCTCCTCTCTGGACCCATTGCAGTTTTCCTACCGCAACAACTGCTCCACTGATGATGCCATTGCACATTACAATACACACTGCTCTCTCCCACCTGGAAAAAAGGAACACATATGTGAGAATGCTGTTTGTAGACTACAGCTCAGCATTCAACACCATGGTGCCCTCCAAGCTTGATGCAAAACTCTGGGCTCTGGGCTTAAACAGCTCGCTGTGCAGCTGGATCCTGGATTTCCTGTCAGGCAGACATCAGGTGGTTAGAATGGGCAGTAACATCTCCTCATCACTGCAGCCCCGCATGGCTGTGTTCTCAGCCCACTCCTGTATTCCCTATACACACATGACTGTGTGGCAACACATAGCTCCAGTGCCATCATTAAGTTTGCTGACAATACGTCAGTGGTAGGTCTGATCACTGACAATGATGAAACAGCCTATAGAGAGGAGGTGCACACTCTGACACGCTGGTGTCAGGAGTACAACCTCTCCCTCAACGTCAGGAAGACCAAGGAGCTTGTAGTGGACTTCAGGAGGAAAGACTGAGAACATACCCCCATCACCATTAATGGAGCACCGGTGGAGAGAGTCAGCAGTTTCAAGTTCCTCGGTGTCCACAGTACTGAGGAACTCACATGGTCCGTCCAAACTGAGGCCATTGTGAAGAAGGCTCACCAGCGCCTCTTCTTCATGAGACGGCTGAGAAAGTTTGGAATGAATCACCACATCCTCACACGGTTCTACACCAGTACTGTAGAGAGCATCCTGACTGGCTGCATCACTGCCTGGTATGGCAATTGCACCGCCCACAACCGCAAAGGGTGGTGCGAACTGCCAGAAACATCATCGGAGGTGAGCTTCCCTCCCTTCAGGACATCTATAACAGGCGGTGTGTGAAAAAAGCTCAGAGGATCATCAGAGACTCCAGCCACCCGACTCATGGGCTGCTCATGATCAGGTAGGCGGTATCGCAGCATCAGGACCTGCACCAGCTGACTACATGACAGTTTCTTCCCCCAAGCAACTTCTGAACACTTGATCTCTCACAATCAATAATCAGCACTGCACTTTATTAATCTATTATCTCACACTGGACTGTCATAATTATATTCTCCACAATAGAACTACAGCATATATATATATATATAGATAGGTATTTTTATATATACTTTTTATTTTTTATTTTTATTGTATGTGAATTCTATATTGTGTGTATTGTTTACTGTACATTGTATATAATTATCGTGTTGTGTATGTATGTGTACATTTGATATGTAAATTGTGTTGTGTAAATATGTTGTTTATTGTAATTGGTATGTCTCGTCACTGTCATGACTGCTATGTTCCTCGGAACGGCACACAAGACTTTTACCTACTGTTGCACTTGTGTACATGGTAGTGATTTGATTTGGTTTGATTTGACTGGAATGCATTGAGGTAGGAATTTCAACTCAGATATTTCCACCTCCGACTTCATTTGGAATGCATCATAAGCTCTTCGATATGTTCTGCCCCAAATTCCTGTTCCAGTAGGAAATATGGTTAACATTTCATTGTGCTTTTCATTCGTGAGCTCACTCAATTTCGAGAAAGGGCCATCATTACAACAAATAAGTCCTCGATAAGACTTAACATTATTGCTCCTGAAGGGTCAATTTCATATTGCAACAGTGCACACTGATTAGTCTAGTAAAAGTCAGGTCATTTGTTCATCTGGGTGTTTTTGCAGTTTAAAATGGACTCTGTAATGCCAGATAACTCATTCACTCTGACCATTAACAGCTCACATTGATTTGTCTTCTCTTCATCTCTCTACAGGCTGTGGAGACTAACCTGGCCTCCAAAGACAGTCACTGGGTGTTTGTGAATGAGGTAAAGGAACAGTTCTTTTATCTTATTTCATGTTCTCATGATTATTTTCTGCCTCAAAGGAATAGTTCACCCAAAAATGTATATTCTGCCATCATTTACCTACCCTCACTTTGATCCAAACCCATTTAACATTTATTTTTATGCAACACACAATAGGTGAAGTTTTCGACTTCTGTCATAGCACTTATGAATGTGCAAAGGATGTCAAGATTGCACAAAAAAAAAAAAGATTGCATTTCGCCTCGTTCCTCAGTAAAACCTTCCATATGACTTCAGAAGACTGGAAATATGACACACAAGTTTTATGATACTTTTTAAGCTTTAAACTGAGGTGCTTTACACTGCTATTGAATTGAATAAGATTATAAATGAAATATTTACGTTTACATTTATGCATTAGGCAGACGCTTTTATCCAAAGCGACTTACAGTGCACTTATTACAGGGACAATCCCCCCGGAGCAACCTGGAGTTAAGTGCCTTGCTCAAGGACACAATGGTGGTGGCTGTGGGGATCAAACCAGCAACCTTCTGATGACCAGTTATGTGCTTTAGCCCACTATGCCACCATCGCTCCTCTATAATGAATCTTCTATGAATTCATTTATTAATTACATTTATGCATTTGGCAGATGCATTTATCTTAAGCAACTTCTAATCAGTGAGTCAAGCTTTGATCACTGATTCAACTGGTCATTGCCTAAAAAAAGTCATTTTTATTTGTATAGCACTTTTCACAACACACATTGTCTAAATGAATTATGCGATTAAAATCATGCCTTAAAAATGATTATCTTTAGGTTTTAAATGCGACCTGTGCTCTAACTTTGAACAAAAGTTTATCTGAGGACATAAAAATTAATTGTGATCTAACGATGTGTGATGAGCTTTCAGTCTCAACGGTTATGACCTACTAGCTTCATCATTTATTGAGGCATGCTGTCTTGCACAGAGTGAGAAGTCGCTCATATAGTCATTATATACTCATTAAAGTCATTAAAATACTATTGTGAATGATGGAATATATCATAACACCTGGACGTTTAACACACACTAATAAAACTCTGTGCAGGAATTGTGTGTGATAGTTAGAAGAGTACATGAAAAGTCTCTCCTCATCAGCTGTGATGAAACGATGGCGTTTCATTGGACCCACCCAGACACGGTGTCCTGATCGGTACATGAGCAGAGCCTTCAAATATAGCAGATGACTCCTCTGCCATTAGAACCACCACAAAACAATCACTAATCATCTTTGATGCATATTCAAATAGTACACAAGGGCAGATGGTGTTCAATGGATCACACGTAAATGCATTTTCTTTGGGTAACTCTGCGTGAATCTGTGAGCATAGACAATGAAGAACCCAATAAAGTTTATGACATTCAGATCCATTCACAGTTCTTGAATGTCTGCATGTTTATCATGAACGAATGACAGAGCCCCATAAAGAATACTCACCGTGTCCTCAATAACACAATTGAATCTAAAGCATGACGGTAATAAAGTTAGGAGGCAAAGCAATCTGAGAATTGAATGTTTTAGAACGTTACTATACATCTTTGCAAACTGAGTTGTACTAGCCACGTTCTATGTTTCAACACAGTTTTCTGGTGAAATGAACACCAGGCTGTGCAACAACTGTGTGTTTTATTCACTTTCACACAAATCACAAGTCATTTTTCACACTGTAACTCTGCTATGCTATGACATCTAAACATTTTTACTTTAACGCATTATTTAAAACAAATGCTTGTATTGCAGGCCCACCTATATTTACAGGCTTATTACAATGTGATTAGCTTCCACGGCTCACGTGTTGGACTTTGGACACGGACATGGAGGCTCGAGCCCTGCCAAGGATGCTCAAAGTGAAAACGAAACAAAATGATGGGATTGCTTCAGAAAATGTTCATGTCTAATTTGCATTTTAAAACACTATCGGTTAGGTTTAGGTTAACGTTATAGCATATGTGCAATATGGCTCGCAATTTTGGTTTGCAAAAATGTTGCCACTGTCACAAAGTTCATGAGATCTGGCTGGAATTGCAGGAGCAGTGTAGTCTGAGCTGGTTGTTTTTAACGAAATGATCAGAAAGACTGATGGTGTTTAAGTACAACAAGGCTAAAGGTAATTTTACATTTATGTTCCCCCAAATAGCAACCCCAAAACACGTTCCCCCAAAACACCTGTTTGTCACTTTACACTGTAAAATATTCCTGTTCCATGAGATCATTGTGTGTTATGTCAAAAGTTTGATTTTGAGATAGATTACTCTAATATATAATAACTTTGAACATGTTGCAAATATAATATGTAGCTAATCAGAATCACTGAAAGAAAAAGTGCCTGAGACCAAATACTTATTTTTCAGTCATTTTTCAAAAACTGTCCAATAAAGGCCCCTATAAAACACATTGTTTTTGTTAAGTTGGGTGAATAGATTTGATATGAAGATTGTTCAAAGTGGTCCACACTGACTCATCCAATCACAGTAAAGATTCCTTTGTTTATAGAATACTTGAGCTGTTTGAAATGAACAAGAAATGCGGCACTCTTTTCTGAAGTGGTTATTATGAAAATGCATTTTCTCAATTTGTTACTCAGAAAACCGCTTTGATGTCTCAAAAGTATTTGCATAATTTGACAAATTTCACCCCCATATCTTCACTGATATCACTTTAAGCGTGTGTTGAAAGGCACTCTCGACACTTTTTTCTAATGAATTCAATCAAAATAACCTTCTTCTAATGTTATTTTTACACAAATGATGTTGCTCCATCAAATGTATTTTTTATGGCTGTCACTCAATATTAAATTATTAATCAAATGAATTACATGGTATGGCAATTAATTAACGCATTAATCACAATCATTCACATATATACATTTTTGCTGAAAAAGCCCCTAAAATAACAATAGTTCATTATATAAGAATTAAATAATTATGAAAAGGTATAATTAAGTAGTTATAAATATAATATATATTCCAAAAATAACAATATTGTGGCACACGAGTAAAGCACAGCTTTTGTTTTAGCTTTTGACTCCAGAAAGATGATGTGAAACTGTTGAAGGTTTAGTTGACTTTCTTTCTTTGGTGGAACACAAGGAATATTAAGGCAGAATAACAACAAGTGTGATAATGTGATATTCACAATGTAGTGAATGAGTTGCTCAAACAAACCTCAGTTTCCAAAGCACTACAGAGTCACATCAAAGTCTTTCTAGCAAGTCAATCCACTGTCGGCCATCTTTGGAACACTCTCGGGAGGCCATTTAAAGTCCTTTCTGCTTGAATGGGGGAACACCACAATCTCAGAAACGGTTGGTCAAGATTATGATGCAGTGTTTACATTTTTCAGAGAAATCAATTATAATACAGGCCTACAAAGAGAAAAAAAAAACGTTTTGACTAGATTCTGCTCACTTCAACGACGATCTGTCCTGCGACTGATGGTTTAGCTCAACTTTGGTCAAATTGGGAGAAAACTGATCCTCATTTGTGTAATGTAGAGCAGTTTAGATTTCTCAGTCCTTTCATAATCCAGACTCTCGGTTCAGTTCTCTCTCCCCAGATTCTGCAGACATCACGCTGTTATGACGGGGAGCATCTCAAACCCATCAGTGCACACTGAACACTAGTACGCTTTTAGTGTAAACATATATTCTATAATCAGAAGTCACATGGGGCAAATGAGACAACATACATTCAAATGGGTAAAAGCTGTTTCTATTCTTGCACAAGTACAGATATAAAAAAAAAAAACATACAGCTTTATATGTCAGTCTCTTGCTTCATTTTTGGATCTACCTGTGAATCTTTTCAGCATGCACGAGTGCACCATAAATAATGACTGAACAGCATCTTTGATGATGAATATTCCAGTAACAGTACTGTTTAACCTCATTTATTTACAATGTATCTGCCATCTTAACTTTGCAAGCTGTCACAGAATGATATCTCACTTGCAAATTGCCACGATTAGTTATTACATTTTTGTTCTAATTTGTTTCCAGTGCAGCAGTCAGTGCATCGTGAGCATGTTTGTACATTTATACATGTACGTGCTTTAAATTGGCCATTTCATTTATTCACTCTCCTTTAAAATGTCATTCCACAACAAAGTGAAATAATAAAGCTACAGTCTGGTCAAATGCTGTCTTTGATATAAATCTATGCATATACATTTGTTTCTGGAGATAATTCTGTGGGCCACACTTAAAAAAATGGTCTTTGAATGATAACATAAATTAACTGTTTCTATTTAAGTAATAAACAAATAAATATACAATATACAAATAAATCCATGTTCCACCCAAGCATCCTTTAAAGAAGTCCACACAACAATTACATTTCTGTCATTATTAATTCACTGTCATGTTGCTCCGAACACAACAGTGGAACACAAAAGTAGATTTATTTTTATTTTGTGAAAATATTACTGCTTCATTGAGCTTGAATGGTGTGATCACTATGAATTATGAGGAAAATTTGTCATACAGGTATGGAACAACAGAGTGTCAGTAAATGATGACAGAATTTCACTTTTGGGTTGCATGTTTTCACTGTATATCGCATGAGTGTTCACTTTAGAGTGTTCTGATTGTCCAGTTAAATGTGGATTAGAAAATCATGTCACTCTGTTTTCTCGTAATCTAAGCATATTTGAGCCAAACCTGTCTGTCACAGGACAGATTATATTCCAGAGACAAAATGCGTAGTTACTGCATGTTAGATGAAGTTGCTTATGAGGAAGTTCATTCTTGTTGAACAATGTCACTGCGTGAAACGTTTTACCCTCAGACGGGTTCAATCCTTATTCTTCCTTTAATTTCTTCTCCTTTTCAAAAGCATTTCTTTAATTCACTCAGCCATTGTATATTTTTTTTTAAATAACCCATTCTTTTGTTATTATACCCAACCCTCTAGAAACTGCTCGGACAAATTGCATGTGTATTAAATGTCCCGTATGCTTGAAAAATCATTGCCATTTAATTTTCTGTTTTTTCCCCTGATAGGGTTGTTCATTGAGTTTAGGCATAAAGGTCCACAATGATTAGAACATAATAGCTGTATTCCTAGTGAACTGTATCACTGTCTACATGTTGAGGCAGGCAGAGCAAGCAGGAGCAGCACAATGACAATAATGAGATGATTGTGAACCCAAGTGCAGTTTGTTTAATCAAATGTGCAAAACGATAAATCCAAAACATGAAAGTATCAAAAGAAAACTATAAATCACAACAAGAAACATTTACTACAACTAAACCAGATGTCACCATGACTGGGACTATGACAGTAAAAACAAGATATCAAGAACCAAACCTTAAAATGTTGTTACATTCACACAAAACTCAACCAGGAACAAAGGCAACATGAGGGCTTAAAGGGGCATTCAGTAATTTTCTAGCATTAGTATTGCTCTTCTTCAATATGATAGTGGTGTTAGACGCTGTACTGCCATCTATCGATATGGATCAGCATAATCATCTCTGCTGCCACCCCCAGCTCTGGAATAACATTTTGTGGTGAGCAGGGTGGAGACGAGCGGTGTCTGGGCAGAGCGAGGCCGGGAAGATAAGTGGCGAATGACTTTCACCTGAGTGCCACACCAGTCTCGCATACCAGCGAGAGGCGGGAGTAGTACTTAAGGAGAAGAGATAGCGGCAGACGGGAGAGAGAGATGCATGAAGGTGTTTGTGTGTAGTGTGCTGAGCTGAGCTGAAAAGCCAACAGTGTTTATGTGTAGTGAAGCTGAAAAAGCAACCTTTTGTCTACTGCTGAAAAGCGGCCTTATTGTGCGCGACTGAACAGTGCAACAATAAATGTTTACGTGTTTTGTCAAGCGGGCCCCAGCATCCTCCTTTCCACAAACTGTTACACATTTGCATCTGGAAAATGTTGGAGTTTGAGGTCATTTCTAAAGTTATAAATTACTAATATAATATAATTACTTTGCCTAAAAACAAACATCAGAATTCACGCGAACAGACTTCTACAGTTAAGGACAGATTATTATTGTCCCTCATATCAATAATCGTTGGAGTCTGTCTGCATTTCTCATTATTTCTAAAGACAGTTATTACCTTTATTAGAGAACTGCTTAGCCTGAAATAAACCAATTATCTAGCAATACAGATTGTCATGGTAAAGGAAAGATTAGAATTGTTTTAGATGATCCAATTTAGCATATGCTTGAATGTTGCATTTGTCCATTTTTTATGTTTCCAAGCAATCAAAGTCATGGTTTACACAAATCCTCAACAATCGTTGTACCTAGCTCATTTGCACTTAAGGAATGAAGATGTGTGCCGTTTCACTGAGATGGAGGTAGATGGGTCCCCTTTACTGTAGCTGTGATAACAAGGAAAATAAAATTACACGCTGCTTTCCAGGTGCATTTGTAAACACTGCTGAAAACTGTCCATTACTAACACATGTTGACTACATACTTTTAAAAAGTTTAAGGGAAATTTGAGTTTTCTGTAAATTTAACTTATACTATACAGGGTGGTGCCACACTGCAGCATTTTTTAAATGGTCTTAGGTCAGTTAATATTTCAATGGATATTAAAGTTTTTGAGTATAACTAATCGGGCGAAAATTATTGTTTAAAGTTCTGGCCTACCAAAGCAGCACATAAAAAAGACAGTGGTTTAAACCATTGATAATTTTAATAACCCCTCAGTAATCAAAGCGAACAATTTCACACACACACACACACACACACACACACACACACACACACACACACACACACACACACACACACGTAGTGTTTCCATGTTTTATGGGGACTTTCCATAGACATAATGGTTTTTATACTGTACAA
The DNA here is from genome assembly GCF_025860055.1 of Xyrauchen texanus. Taxonomy (NCBI): domain Eukaryota; kingdom Metazoa; phylum Chordata; class Actinopteri; order Cypriniformes; family Catostomidae; genus Xyrauchen; species Xyrauchen texanus. The sequence continues at coordinate 37,313,665 of NC_068315.1, forward strand.
ACTTTATATTCTATCCCCTAAACCTAACCCTACCCCTAAACCTAACCCTCACAGAAAACTTTCTGCATTTTTACATTTTCAAAAAACATAATTTAGTATGATTTATAAGCTGTTTTCCTCAGGGGGACCGACAAAATGTCCCCACAAGGTCAAGAATTTCAGGTTTTACTATCCTTATGGGGACATTTGGTCCCCACAAAGTGATAAATACACGCTCACACACACACACACACACACGATGTCTGTACCACGATCAGTGGAAACATGTAAATTCTTCAAGCCAAATCTACACTCTTGATAATAAGTATGTTCCATTGTAAAACAACAAAACTGTGTGATATATAAATCACAGCCAAGAGTATCTACATGGGCGGCTGCCAATGAGTGCAAGGATTCTCTTCTTCAATGTTTAGTGAAACACTGCGGGTCATGTGATTTCAAAATGGTGAAACACATTGAAGAGTTGACCTGCACCATTTACAATAAAACACTTTTTATACAAAACTATTATGTGTACAGTTCCCCGTCTGTCGCTCAATTTGATGTTGTGTCGAAGAAGCGACACTAGGGTTCTCTCTTGAGAGCTTCACGTATTACTGAACTTCAAAAAAGGCCAATGAGAATATGGCAGACAGAATTTGGGAGGGAAATGCATCTGTCCATTCATACATTTTCTTCGGAGCTGACTGGTTGTGTATGCAGTGAGCTGCGAGTCACACACTGTTCCTCCTACTCTCTGAATAGCGATTTCTGTTGGATCTACGGCGCATATCAGCGGCTTTCTCCTTCTCTGCACAGCAGTGCAGCTTTGCCCCTGGGCGCTTCGACAAAGCTTTTAAAAGAGAATATTTTCCTAAAAGAGTTAATTTCTCTAAAAGAGCAATACACAGCTGGCATTGAACGTCCTTTTCAGGACGTGTCTTTTTAAATATGTCTTTCCGCCCCTGTGTAGTTCCTGGATGTGGTCGAATTTCTCTCCACTTCTGACGGTCATAAGAGCTGCCTCGTGTGCCTGGGCTGCGATCACACGCAGGCAGCTTTTTATGAATGGTTCATGTTCTCAGTGCGAGAACATAGCTATGGCAACATTGCGGTCACAGCTTTCTTCCCTCAATAGAGAAAGCCATTTAATTCACCCCCCGCACCTCGCCTCCTTCTTATATGATCGGGGCCGGCGCGGCTGGCGATGAAGGCGTACAGCGGGCTATGTTTCACAGGGTAAATCCCCAAGAACCATCCGCTCCCCAACACGCTCGTTTGCTTCCATCCGGGCTCGAGGTGAGAACAACTCGCCTCATGGCCAGTCTGTTTGCTCCCTCAGACCCCGCGAGCTGGATGATGATTTCAGAGACCGTCACAGTGGCGTCTGATGCTGATGACTCGACCGGGCTGCCACCTCCGGGTCTGCTTGTACAGTGTGAGCCTGACGAGTGACGCTCTCACTACCCTTGACAGTGGAGCAGCTCCAAGCTGTCTCCGCCCTGCATGCCATGGCCCCCCTGCAATCCACCAGGCCAAGGCAATTGGAGATCTGCACTGTTTCTGATGTGCTGCAGGAACTGTGCTCAATGACCGATCGTGCCCTCCGGGGCCACAAAGGTCACAGCGCAGGCACTCGGACGGGCGATGGCCACCCTTGTGGTCCAGGAGCATCATCTATGGCTGAACCTGGTCGAGATACAGGAGGTAGACAAAGCATACTTCCTCTAACGCCCCTACATCTATTTGGCGGCACAGTTGATGACTTTGCCCAGCAGTTCTCAGCGGTGAAGAAACAGATGGAGGCCACATCATGCCCGTCGCCTTACCAGTGCGAGCCTTGCTCCGTCTGCTCACCGAGGGTGTCCCCCTATGGCTTCCAAACTTCAGGCACCTCCGCTTCAACCTGGGCCCAGCTCTCAGCCCCAGCAGCGTAGTGCCCTACAGGAAGCGCACGGCCCCCGTCTCCCAAACATCCTCGATGACCCGGTAGGCTCCCAAGCATTCCTGAGACGGACGACCCAGGGAACGAGACGTTTGCTCCGGAGCTGGTAAGCAGACCACTCTGTCCTCCGGAGTTAAAGGTATTATCTTTGCCCCTTCGGGCTGCGGTTCTCACATTCTCACTAATAGAGCAATTTCCTCTCTCCCTGGGTCACCTGGCCAGCGTGTGGGACTCGCCCCGGTTCAGAACATCTCTTTTCTCGGCATGGAGTTAGACTCAGTCTCAATGGTAGCGTGCTTCACTAACGAGTGCTCTCAGTCAGTGCTTAAATGCCTCACCTTGTTCAAGCCAGGCATGGCAGTTCCTCTAAAAACATTTCCAGAGGCTCCTGGGGCATATGGCATGGTTGATGCATATGAGACCGCTTCCAAGATGGGCATGGCACCGCGGCACACACCGTGAGTTTATCACCCCCGCCTGCCGCCAGATTCAAACCCTGGACAGACCTCTGTTTTCTACGGACAGGAGTCCCCTTACAGCAGGTGTCCTGATGCGTCCTGGTCAAAACAGATGCCCCCAAACAGGGTTGGGGTGCCGTGTGCAATGGGCACGCAGCCGCTGGCTCCTGGAAAGGGTCCGGGCTGCGTTGGCACATCAACTGCCTAGAGTTGCTGGCTGTATTTCTTACCCTACGGAGGTTCCTCCCACTAATTCGGGGCATGCACGTCTTGATCCATTCAGACAGCACCGCGACGGTAGCGTACATAAATCGTGAAGTCGGTGTGCGCTCCTGTCACATGTCACAACTCGCCCGCCATCTCCTCCTTTGGAGCCAGCAGCGACTCAGATAGCTGTGCACCACTCACATCATGGGCAGCCTCAACACGGCAGCGGACATGCTGTCATGACAAGGTACGCTCAGCGGAGAGTGGAGGTTTCACCCCAGTCAGTCCAGCTGATTTGGGAATGGTTCAGCAAAGCACAGGTAGTCCTGTTCTCCCACTGCCCACTCTGGTACTCCTTAATGGAAGCTTCCCTCGGGACAGATGCGCTGGCTCACAGCTGGCCCCGGGGCTGTGCAAGTACGCATTTCCCCCAGTGAGCCTTCTTGCATGGGTGCTGTGCAAGGTCAGGGAGGATGAGGAACAAGTCATTCTGGTGGCTCCCTACTGGCCCACTCGGACTTTGTTCTCAGATCTCGTGCTCCTCGTGACAGCCACTCCCTGGCGAATTCCCCTCAGGAAGGACCTCTTTCTCAGGGATGGGGCACCCTCTGGCATCTTCTGGAAACTCCACGTCTGGCCCCTGATGTCCCCCTCCACCTTGAAGTGTTTATTGTTAGAAAGGTCAAATGCGAGGAGGCGTAAACTATCATGAATATGGATGTATTTCACACCTGAGGAGACAAAAGCAGCAGCACATGTCATGATAAAAAATGTACCCCTAATGTCGCTTCTTCGACACAACGTTGAAGTGAGTGACAGACGGGGAATGTCTAAGTTACTATTGTAACCTTCCCTGATGGAGGGAATGAGACATTGTGTCCTCCTGACCACGTCGCTGAACCGAGCCACTGATACGGCCGAACCTCATTCTCGGCTCCTCATGGCAAAATCCTAAATGGACAGACATATTTCCCTCCCTTTATACCTGTATGTCCGGGGGCGGGACATGCAAATTCTCTCTGCCAATTTCTCATTGGCCTTTTCTCAAGTTCAGAGATGTGCGTGGCTCTCAAGAGAGGCCCCTAGTGTCGCTTCTTCGACACAACGTCTCGTTCCCTCCATCAGGGAATGGAGGTTACAATAATAACCTAGACGTTTTCATCTTATATGAGTGTACACCATTCAACACTTCACAAAACATAATTAATTTGTTAATGTGTAAAACTTTTTAATGTAACCCAAATTACTGAATGCACCTTTAAATACACAGATTAGGCTTAACAAGATAACCAATGAGAATACAAATCAAATAACAAGACAATAAACACATTGAGCAATGAAGAGACACGATTAATACACCAACAAACAATAGGTGTGTTCGACTTGAACTGCATCTCAATTTGCTGATCGCCGAGATTTGCTTGTTGCAGTTGAAATAGAGCTGTCAAGCAGGACACTTGTACTTACCGTCGTTTGCTGAACCTACACCAGTCACAGAAGATCACATGATGTTTACAGAGGAAATGTGATTTAGATAGACAGATGCTTGAATTTTACATAAAATAATCAGAAACATTGTTCATTTGAAAGCTGCATTTGCTGCTTAATACAGTGCCTGTTGTTTGTATAAGAAGAAAGTCCAATAAAAGCCTGTAATTATTTTAATATCAATAAAGGAGTCAGTATTTTTAATCATTTAGATTTTTTAAATAAACATAATTTCCCTATCTGTTACTCACTCGACGTTGTGACGATGTAGTGACACTAGGGGTCGCTCTTGGGAGCTTCAAACACCTCTGGGAATTGGTGAGTGGAATATGCATGCCACTCCCCCTGACAATACGTGTATAAAAGGAGCTGGCTCACAACCACTCATTCAGATTTTATCTTCGGAGCCGAGCAGTGTTGAGCAGCGAGTTCCACTGCATTCCATTCACCTATTAGATATACAATGCATTTCAGGAGCTTTCACCCCCTGTGCGATTGAAGCAGAGTACGCCCCTGGGTGCTTCGACAGCTAAAAGAGTATATATTCTTGCAAATAAAAGAGTATATTTCCTCTAAAAGAGCATGCACTGACAGACAGTGTCTTTTTAAAGATACCTTTCCGTCTGTGTGTAATTCCGGGATGCGGTCGCTATCTCTCCACCTCTGATGGCCACGAGCGCTGCCTCACGTGTCTGGGCCATAATCACATTGAGGCAGCGTTCGTGGATGGTTTGTGTTCTCACTGCGAGAACATGACCATTGCAACGTTACTGTTGCGGCTTTCCTTAATTCGAGGCTGGGTCGGTTAACTCTGGGGGTGATTTGGGGACTCCAGTGAGAGTCATTCCTCCAGGTAATCCCCACAGTCCTCTCATTCCCCAGCATGCTCATTTGCCCCGGTCGAGTTCTGGGATGAGACAAGCAGGAGAGTTTAATGTCTCTTTCGGAGATCGCAAGCTGGACACCGTTGAAGACTTTGCCCAGCAGTTCACAGTGGTGATGCAGACAGAGGCCATCCAGCATATCCTGCCCTGGCATTGTTCAGAGTCCCGCACCCCATCTGCTCGCCACCGAGGGCGTCCTCCTGTGGCTGCAATCCAGGTGGCTCCACCACAGCCCAAGCCAACCACTCGGCCCCGGCGTAGAGCCCCCCCGCCTCGTGGTTCAGCAATAAGAGCCCTAGGAAGGCCCACAAGTGCCCCTGAGACAGATGAACCATGGAGGAAGACTTCTGTCGGAACTCTGGAGCTGGTATCCAGACCACTCCATCCCCCACTGGAGGGCCGGGAGGAGAATTCTGTTTTCTCTTTTGTTTTATTTTCGACACATGACCAAGGGGCTGCGGTACCCACATTTTCAAAGAAAGAGCAGTTTCCTCACTCACTAGGTTACACAGCCAGTGTTTTCGGCCGTCGTTATCATGACAGCCGGACACCGAACATTCACGGCCAGACGGTTGTGCTGCAGAAACACATTTTGGCGTGCGTCTGGCATAAAGATTGGTTGGTGCAGGTAGACCTGAAGGATGCGTACTTTCACGTCTCGGTTTTACCTTGGCACAGGCCCTGTGGTTCACCTTCGAGGGCCGGTCGTACCAGTACAAGTTCCTCCCCTTTGGCCTGTCCCTGTCACCTCGCATCTTTACTAAAGTTACGGAGGCAGCCCTTGCCCTGTTAAGGGAAGTGGTAATTCGCATCCTCAATTATCTTGATGATTGGCTGATTCTAGCCCACTCTCTAGATCTGTTGTGTGCACACAGGGACCTAGTGCTCGAGCACCTCAGCCAGTTGGGGCTTCGGGTCAACTGGGAAAAAGGTTCGGATCATCTCATTTCTCAGGATGGAGTTAGACTCAATCTCTATGATAGCATGCCTCATGAGTGAGTGCATGCATTCAGTGCTGAACTGCCTAAAGTTGTTCAGCACTTAAAGCAATGTTCAGAACGACAGTCCCACTGAAACAGTTTCAGAGGCTCCTGGGGCATATGGTTTCCTCGGCTGCGGTCACGCCTCTCGGGTTGATGCATATGAGACCGCTCCAGCACTGGCTTCAGACCCAAGATGGGCATGGTGCACATCACGTGGCCATAACACTGATCTTTCGCCACTTCTTCAGCCCTTGGACAGACCTTGCATTTTAGAGGGCCCTTACACCAAGTGTCCAGGTGCATCGTGGTTATGACAGACGCCTCCGAGCTAGGCTGGGGCACCGTGTGCAACAGGCACGCAGCCGTTAGCTCCTGGACAGGACCACAACTGCTTTGGCATATCAACTGCCTCAAGTTGCTGCCGGTATTGCTGGCCCTGCAGAAGCTTTTGCCATTGATCCAGGGCAAACACGTATTGGTCCAGATGGACAACACGGCGACAGTAGCGTATATAAACCACCCTGGTGTACCGCTTGCTTACGGGGAAGACGTGCCCTTTTTTCCCCAAGGCGAGCTCAGGAGACAGTGTAACTGGATGTCCTTTCTCCCTAGCCCTGTGGCTGGCAAATTTGGCGGAGGAATTTGTAGCCGGGCCCAGTACGTGTGCTAGGATGCCCTGTACTGGGGTAGGTGCCGCACATGTACTGTTAACTGTGGTAAACCCCCTGTGAAATATTATCCGCGGTGTGGTTTCCCTGTCGGTGGATCCGCGTCTCCCTTCGGCAGTGCTCCCTTTGCCACCTGTCACCACATTTGTAGAGCTCCTCCCCTTTGAGTAAGACCTACCATGGCGCCTCTTCCATGTGCAGCTGGAAAAGCCTACGTGACGTATCTGCCACATGTTAACCTCCACTTCTGGCAGGATGTGGTCTCCGTGGTGTCTTTTCTTCCTGGGAAAGAACAACTTCCCCAGGGCTAATACATTTGGCCCCAGCCGAAAGGTTTTACTCTGTGGGGAGAAAAAAAGAGGGAAAAGGCCATGGCTGGTGTGGCCTGCTGCCATAGTAGATACGTCTGTACTATGTCTCGGCTGTCTTGGTTCCTCAGCAGAAAGCCTGAATGAGTGGTTCCGAGCCAGCTTCTTTTATACTCATATGTCCAGGGGAGTGGCATGCAAATTCCTCTCGCCAATTCCCATTGGCCTTTTCTCAAAGATCAGATGTCTCGCAAGAGCGCCCCCTACTGTTACTACATCAACACAATTTTTGTTCCCTCCATCAGGGAATAGAGGTTACAAAAGTAACAAAGTCGATAGCATGAGATATATATGCTGTACGGTTATAAAAAACATGGATTTGTGAGAGTTTTCACAGAACTGGAGGTGTCAGAATAAACACCATGGTACTGGCATACTACCACACTACTCTTATTTCTGCCATAAACAGACATGGTAGTAAGAGTAGTATATGAAGTATGCAATTGCGAATGCAGCCCATGAAGCACATGTAACCATTGTCACGTTGTGAGTCTGGGCAATCGTAAATGAGCGGTGTCGTCATCAGAGCTTGTGCTCCTCTTGAGCAATTGCAGAGGCTGCATCAGCCAGCTGCTCTAGACACGTTCTCACAGTACTTTGATGGCATACATCACGGTGATGCGGTGGTGGTGGCAGTTCAAGTCGGACAAAAATTATAACTGACATGCTTTACTTCAAGTCTGATCGGTCTGTGCAGTGCTGTGTTATATCCAACACACCTAATAAGAACAAAACACATGAAACAAGATGGTCACATGACTATACAAAACAGGACAACATGAGGGGAACTGGAAATTACATGACTAAGACACATGACCAGACCAGGAAGTAAACAATTTTAAAAATAAAAGACATGAAGTCAAAACATGAAAACATGAAAACAACACAAACACGTGACGCAGGTATACTTAAGAAGGGGTGTTCATTTTATGCGGTTGTCCACATATTTTTAGATGCAAAGTGTATCTCAGAACAACTTTGATGCCTTAAAATGCTGTCTAAGTAGGCAGTTCACTAGATTTTAAAACAGAACTAATGTCTCCTCTAATAAACCTACTGCTGCAAGACAGAAAAAACATCCACGTTAACCTCCCTGTGCAAAGCTGTCAAACACATATATATCAAGGGAACATGTATCTTGTTGTTTAAAGGGACAGTTCATACAAACATGACAATTCTATCAGCATTTCCTCACCCTCATGTTGATCAAAACCTGTGTGACTTTCTTCTGCTGAACATGTTAGACAGAATGATAGTTTTAGATGAAACAATATGAGGGTGAGTAAATTAGCACAGAATTTCTCTTTCGGGTTAATCATTCCTTTTAAAATGGTGATGCATAAAAATTTACTGTTTTCACAAGTTTTATAAATATGCAAATCAATAAAGATACGTTTATATATTGAATGCTAATTTCTAATGAATTAAATGCAGATTTTACCTTCAGTTAGTAACAAATAAACCTTGTGCATTAATAAATGTGTCAAGTTAATTGCTGCAGAAGTGTGCTGATAATGTGTATTGTGTGTGTGTGTGTGTGTGTGTGTGTGTGTGTGTGTGTGTGTGTGTGTGTGTGTGTGTGTGTGTGTGTGTGTGTGTGTGTGTTTGCAGGAGATCGGTGACAGTGAGATTATGGAGCTGGCTCACAGTTCTCTGGGCAGGTTGACGGTGGTAAGGCAGATCTTCCCGCTGTGGAGAGAGAGCAGTGTGAGCTGTATGCGAAACAACCACCGCATCTCATCGCTGCTCTGCGACCCTCAGGAGGGATACCTGCAATCGCTGGAGGTCAGTAACTATAGCAACAGCATCAGCTGTGGAAGAGATTTCAAAGATTATCGGCACAGGTGGATTTTTGCCAATTGCCCCAGTTTTGGGTTGCATGTAAACACCTTTACCAGCTTTTTTTTACCAGCTTATCCACTGTGCAGCAGATGATTTTCAATTTCATGTAAATGTCATTTTTTGAATAAGCACATTTGTATCAGCTTATTGCTGTGCGTGTACACATGCTCATAGTTTATCATTTTTAGCTTTATTTCTATTTCTTCATATTTTTTTTTTTATTTCCTATTTTTTTCAGTTAATAATAATAATAACTTCATTTGTATAGCACCTTTCATACATAAAATGCAACTCAAAGTACTTTGCAATATAAAAAATAGATAGATAGACAGACAGATAGACAGATAATAACATATAAAAAATAAAAAAGATTGAAAAAGATAAAGTAAAAGCCTGCATGAATAAGTAGGTCTTCCGTATATTTTTGAAAAAGGTCCGCTGAGCTTGCACGTCTAATGTAACTGGTGGGCAGGGTGTTCCACAGCTTTGGAGTGTTGAAGCTAAATACAGTTTTGCCACTCATTTTGTGGACCACTTTAGGAACTATTAATTACCCGCAACAGAGGACCTAATGACTCTCATTGGTTGATAAGGAGTTAAAGGTTTGACATGCAAGGTGCTATATCATTAAGAGCTTTGTATGTGAGCCATTGGATCTTAAAATGAATTTTAAAAAAATGGGGAGCCAGTGCAAGGTAGCTAAAACAGGAGTAATGTGCTCTCTATTCCTAGTCTTGATTAAAAGCCTGGCAGCAGCATTCTGAATTAGCAGAAGCTTTGGCAGGCCGGTTAAGAGAGCATTACAATAGTCCAAACTGCTGATAATAACAGCATGAATCATATTCTCTGCATCCTGTCTTGTTAAAAATGGCCATTCTTTGGCAATATTTCTCAGGTGGAAGAATGCTGTCTTGGTCACTTTGCTGATATGAGCTTCAGAATTTAAATCAGAGTCCAGAATGACACCAAGACGTTTCACTTCTGGTTTGGTCTGGTGGGCCAGGTTTCCAAGCCTATAAAAATATATATCTTTTGTATTTTGGTGCTAGCAGTTGTCATTTCAATGTAGTTTTTTTTTTTTCACTCTATGGTATGGTTTTATTTATGTATTTATTTTCAATAGGCTACATTTATTTCAACTTGCATATTCTTTTACGGCAGAGATAACATGTTAAATTAGATATTTAAAGTGTAATGTTCCCACAATTTAAAAAATTCTGTTTTCCAGGCCTAGAAAAGAATTAGCCGAATCCTAAAAAGTAATGGAAAAACCATGGACATTTCTATAGTGAATAGAATTTTTGGTAACGCTTTAGATTACAGTCTGTAATTCACAGCATACATTTTTGTATTAATAGTGTAACTACACAGTATGTACTTGTAGGTAAAAGGGAACAATAAGCAAAGTTTGGGGAATAAAAGGGTGTAACAACATGGAAAATTACAAATAATTTTACTGTAAGTATTTTATAACTAAGGGGTAACTATTCTAATATTACGTGGTATACAACCTTATACAATGCTAAACTTCAATCTCACTTTGAGGGTAATTAAGCAAGAACATACACAGCGTACCTTTTTGTAATAATAGTTTACTTACACATATATGCTACTGTCAGTGGTTCTTATCAACCTGGTACATACTCTATTATTACAGGATACATGAGTTACCTGTAACTACATGGAACAAGGGTATATTTACACTGTAACTACTGAATATTTTTTGCAGTAGTTCTAATTTTACTTGCCTTGTTTTCCCTAGTTATTTTGCTTGACGACCCAAATTAATCTATAAAAGAAACTGAGATGGACTGTAATAATACCCCGTGGTTAAAAAAAAAAATACCTAGACCTAAATATATATATATAATACCTATGTATTATTACAAAACGGTATGTTCTTGCTAAATTGCTCACAAACGTAAGATAGTAGCATAGTAGGTCATACATACCACATAATATCAGAATTGAACTCTTAGTTAAAAATACTTACAGTATAAATTATTTGTAATTTTCCAGGTTGTTACCCCTTTATTCGCCAAACTTTGCATATAGTTCCCTTATACCTACATGTTATTAATTTATAGGTACGCTATTATTACTAAAAGGTACGCTGTAAATGTGGTGTACTTACGCTGTAAATTGAGGGCTGTAATCTAAAGCGTTTCTGAATTTTTTCTAGTTATGTTCTGCTCTAAAATATTTCATCACCTAAATATTGCTCTTGATTAGAACTTGAGTAAAGCAGAACTATGTTTTTAGGGAATCAACACTGGTTAACTTATAGTTGTCACCGCACATTACAGCTGTACACATTATTTCAAAAAGTGCAGCAAGTAATTTTTTCCCCATTTAAAAAGTTTTACTTTTTTACAAATTGTAATTTTGAAACATAAATATAAAATCATGAGCACTCGCATGAGATGAGGATATCCATATCAGTAATCTTATATAAGCTGTTATATTCTACATGGAGAGGGTCTCCACATGGGGGCTGCCACGTTAGAATCACATGACCAGCTGAACACTACTCGCTTATTCTCCATAACCGTCTTGTTATTGGACTCTTTCACTCTTGGATTAAACTATTCATGGCTGATTGTGAATAGTGAATTTCTACAATGGCATCTGTAACTGAAAATGATTCTTTTTCTTCCTGCATTAGACTGATTTTCCAAAATCGCTTGAACCCACCTGAACACTAGTTTGAAAGTAGAGAACAGCAGGCCAAGCTTTGCAGCCCACCTCTGAGGGATCACCCATCATAAATCCATAAAAACCAGTGTTAAATGTTCTTTGATGTTAAATCAGCTTGACAAGCAAACCACAATTTCAGAATGGTGACAAACCTGTCATCTTTCTGTCTGCAAATCTGCAGTGTCAACACAAACAGCACCTTTGTGTGTCTTTCCCTGTCACTCAAGAACCGCAGGTTCCCCGCAGTCGCCCGCCCACTGTTCACTAATACGCCACAGTTGATAGTCAGGTGCAGTAAAGTGTGACAGATGTCTTTCTGTATGGTCTTGTCAGCTCAACTAGTGTGTCTGTCACACACTGCTCAGGGCAGGTGTAATGTATTATACATCAAGTGGAGTGGTGACTGACACCTAGCAGCTTGTCACCATCATTTCTTCCATACTTGGATTGAAAACGGCCATGAAAGCTTGATTTGAATCAGGCAGGTCGGGGACAAGAGGGACTTCCTGATGCACAGTCAGCACTGTAGCAGTCTGGAGTGAGTGTCGGCCATACTAACATCTCATTCCTTCAGTGAAAGTTACTCATTTCCTGCATTTCAATGTCTGCAATATCTGTATTTTCTATTTTTAAATTTTGCATTGTTTTAGTAAACGTGTCATTCTGTGAAACTCACATATTTTCCTTCTAGAATGGTGATTTTGAAACATATATTTGAGTAAATGAATACTGTGTAATAATAATAATCATAATAATAAATGTTATTTATAGGCGCCTTTCACAACACTCAAGGTCACCGTACAAAAAGAACACAAAAAAGTCAACCATGAAAGCATCAACAGTAACAACATTAAGCAAACAGTAATATGATATACAACAAAACATTGGATGCACAGTCATAAAAAAGCCTGTTTAAAAAAGGTGAGTTTTAAGATGAGATATAAAAGTATGAATACTTTCACTATTCCAAATGTCCAGAGGAATGGGATTCCATAAGTGAGGGGCAGTATAACTAAAGGCTCTAGACTCCATAGTGTTCAGACGGATACGTGGTATGACAAGAAGAGTTGATGAGGAAGATCTGAGGGTACGAGTAGGTGTATAGGTATGACAAATATCAGAGAGGTATGAGGGTGTAAGATTATTTAAGGCCTTGTATGTAAGGAGCAAGATTTTGAAATCAATTCAGTACTTAACTGGAAGCCAATGCAAATGTTTAACAACAGGTGAAATGTGTTTAATAGAGGGGGTTCTAGAAATGATTCATGCAGCTGAGTTCTTGACCAGCTGAAGTTTATGGAGAAGTTTTGAAGGAAGACCAGAGAGGAGAGCATTGCAGTAATCAATAAGTGATGTAACCAGTGCATGAATAACAATGGCAGTGCTGTTCAATGTGAGAGAGGGACGAAGACGATTAATGTTACGTAAATTAAAGTATGCAGAGAGAGTTATGTTATTAATATGGGATTCAAAGTATAAGATACTATCAAGGATGACACCCAGACTCTTAACCTGTGAAGAAGGAGTGGACTGATCGATAGTCACTTAAAAAACTATTCATTTTTGCCAAAATAGATTTGGTGCCTAAAAGGAGAATTTCAGTTTTACCACAATTTAATTTAAATGTCAGATAAACAGCTAATCAGAGAGGGTAGAGGACGGGAAGAAGTGTGCTTGGAAGACAGGTAGAGCTGGGTGTCTTCTGCATAGCAGTAAAAATTTACACCATGTTTCCTAAAAATATGACCAAGCAGCAGTAAATAAATAATAAATAGAAGAGGGCCCAAAACTGATCCTTGTGGAACGCCATTGATAGCTCGTGATGATTTAGATCTGAAATGTTTGAGTTGTATGAACTGAGTGCGACCAGAAATATACGATCGAAATCAAGACCAATAATTCCGACTGAGACCAGCCTGTCTAGGAGGATGTTTTGTGAGATCATATTAAAGGCCACTCTCAGATCAAGAATAATGAGAATAGACTGCTGACCAGAATCCGCAGCCAACAGCAGATCATTAATCATTTTGACAAGAGACATTTCCGTACAGTGATGTGGACGGAAACCCGATTGAAATTGTTCAAACCAATTATTATCTGAAAGATAATCATAAATATGAACTGCAACACTCCTTTCCAGAATGTTGTGTGAACAAAGTTCATTGCTAACTTAATATATCTTGACCCTGAGTTGACAGGGTCATGACTCTGTCTACAGGGTGCTAAATAAAAAAGTAATTTAAAGCTGAAGTTTGTCTTCTCTGCGCCACTAGCGCCACCAAATTGAATTGCAAAAATAAGCTTCAAAACAGACATCCCCCGTCTGCCGTTGGTCAAACAAAAAAATAGTTTGTATGGACGAGTCGCTCAAAACAAACAGAGGATTTACATAGTGCCACAGAGACACATTGCTAACAGTTTTTTGAAAAAATAACCCTTGAATGTCTACTACAGATATCCACATTTCAATTACTATTGGGTTGAATATCATGGCAACAAGTTTGACATTTAAGACTGCTCCCTACTGCCAAACAATTACGATATATAAGAAGTGAAAAAAAAGTACCACCTTTAACTTCCTGAAAGAATGTCATTTTGACAGAATTCTTTAATTTATGGTACAGTGCGTTATTTTAATAAGAGATGTTACCATCATGTTGATAGCTTGGGGACACAACTTCAAATCTTTAATAAATGTATTTTGTCAACCTAAACATACAATATAAATAAATCAAGAGATGAAATAAAGATATAATAGTTGCATGTATTTTTTTATATTAGTTGTTGACCAAAATATGCATATTTGCAAATACTGCAATGAGACAAACCAAAAACATCATCCTGATGATGAAAACAAAATTAAAAATAAAATGTTATTATCAAAGAAATGTACTAGTTTTTAACTGTTTTGAAATTTTTTCTCGGATAACTCTCCCCTAAGCATTTTGTGAAGGGATGTTACACATATGTTAAACAAAATGGATATATATATATATATATTTATTTGTTCTTCTTCTTCTTAAAGTGTTAAAATAACCACTCCCACCCTAATAATTTCCAAACCACTTATCTACAGAAATAGCTGTAAGCTCCAATTATTGGGGTCAAAGCAGTTTGGAATGACTGAAATGGCCAAATTTGAACGAAAACAAGTCTTTTCTTTACTTAGTGTTCGAGTTACTTTGTAGGTATTCTGATCGTCATTTTCAGAAAAATGTCTGGGTTACTGGTGTAACCCCTGTTTCCTGATAGAGGGAATGAGATGTTGTGTCGATGTAGTGACACTAGGGGTTCTATCTTGAGAACCCCAATCACCTTTGCTTAAAATAGAAAAGGCCAATGAGAATTGGTGAATGGAATTTGCATACCACTCTCCGTCCGGACATACAGGTATAAAAGGAGATGGCAGGTGTGCATCAGTCATTCAGATTTAGTTGCCGATAGAGAGTCCCAGACACAACATCCCTCCGTAAGGGAAAAGAGGTTACCCTAGACATTCCCTGTCTGTCACTCACTCGACGTTGTGTCGATGTAGTGACACTAGGGGTTCCTATAGGAAACGCATAATGCGCTGAACTGTGTCACAAGGTACGGAAGAGTGGACATGTGCAAGCTGCTGCGTGCCTCGCAGCGAGTGCTCGACAATGTCATGACCTTCCAGCAAGTTTAGGTAAGGCATCTCCCTAGTCCAGTTAGCGGTGGCCTTTCCTGATATTTGCTGTTAAGCAATTTCCAGCCGAGCACCTTCTAGAATAATGCTGGGAAGTGCTCCTCCCTCTCCAGGAGGGAGGGCACTTACAGAGACCACATCCTACTGGAGGGAGGTTAACATGTTTTAGAATACCTCACATGGAATTACCAACAGGGAACTTCACATATGGAATGATACCACCGGGAGGACCCTATCTACAGAGAGGGTACACAGCAATAGTGTCAAAGCAGAGCGAGGCTCTGATCAGGGGAAACACAGGGTTCATCAGAGGGGAAATCTGAACAGTGGAAATGCATCACACAGGATTACCCAGTGGGGAATCACCATGTAATAAGGACTGAGCGCAAGGGCTCACCTGAAAAAGGGCATACCACAAGTATTGGACCTGGTGGCGTCACTCCTCCACCGAGTTAATCACTGAACAGTGCTGAAGATTTAAAGAGGCGTCCAGGGTACACCAGTTACAGGGAACTTTTGTGGACAAAATAATGCACATTATCACTTTGACAAAGGGGAAAGGTGTAATACAAGCGGTACACCCAACCGGCTGCCTGGCCTACCTGCTGTTACCTCGTAACACTCAGGATGAATCCGGTTCTATGTGTAGGTTGTAAAACCTTGCAAAGGTATTGGGTGTAGCCCAACCCTCATGTCTGCATATGTCTTCTAGAGAGGCCCCCCTTGCCAGTGCCCAGGAGGACGCAACACTTCTAGTGGAGTGCGCCGAACTCCCAAAGGGCTCGGCAGGTCTTGTGACTGGTAAGCCAAGGAAATGGCATCCACAATCCAATGTTCCAGCCTCTGTTTGGAGACAGCTTTTCCCCTCTACTGCCCTCCAAAGCAGACAAAGAACTGCTCCGAGTGTCTGAAGCTCTGCGTGCGGTCCAGATAGATGCGCAGGGCATGAACTGGACATAGCAATGACAAGGCCGGGTCTTCCTCCTCTGAAGGGAGCGTCTGGTGCCGGAAGGGAGTAGTGGGAACTTTGGGCATGTAACCGGGCCGGGATCTCAAGGTCACATGAGAGTGTGCCAGCCCAAACTCCAGGCATTCACTGGAAGACAGCACCACCAGGAAGGGCAGAGGTCTAGCCACGGGTGCCAGAGCATGCCCTGCCCCTGAGTGAGAAGGTCCTGCCTCAAAGGAATGCACCAGGGATGGGCTACTGCCAGGAGCATCAGGTCTGAGAACCACGTCTGGTTGAGCCAGTATGGCGCAATAAACAGTACTTGATACCCATCCTCCCTGATTTTGCACAGTGTGTGCAATGAGGCTCACTGGAGGAAACGCATACTTACATAGCCCCTGAGGACAGCTCTGCACCAGTGCATCCGTGCTGAGGGGAGCCTTGGACTGGAATTACCAAAGGGGGCAGTGAGAGGACTTTCGGGAGGCGAACAGGTCTATCTGTGCCTCCCTTAATCTCTCCCAAATCAGCTGGACTACATGGGGGTATTATCTTCCATGACAGCGTGTCTGCTGCACAGTTGAGGACACCTGGAAGTTGAATGGCTCACCTTCAACGTCTGCTGACTCCAAAGGAGGAGGCAGTGGGCGAGTTGTGACGTGAGCGTACGCCACCTTGGCGGTTTATGTATGCCACGGTTGCAGTTCTGTGGGTCCGGACTAACACATGGTTGCCCTAAATCATTGGACGAAGCCTCCGCAGGGCCAGCGATATTGCCAGCAACTCTAAGCAGTTGATGTGCCATTAGAGCCATATGCCCCAGGAGCCTCTGAAATTGTTTGCACTGGTGCCGCAACCTTCTGAAAAGCTTCAGCTTTTTGGGCAGGTCAGTGCTGACCATGCATGCTTGGTCATAAGACGTGCTAAACGTGAGAGTGACCGAATCCAACTCCATACCGAGAAAAGAGATGCCTCACACAAGGGAGAGCTTGCTCTTCTCCCAGTTGACCTGAAGCCCAAGTCGGTCGAAGTGCTGAAGCACAAGTTCTCTCTGCACACACAATAGATCCCACGAGTGAGCTAGGATTATCCAGTCATCGAGATAATTGAGGACGCTTATGCCCTTCTCCCTTAACGCGGCCAGAGCAGCCTCTGTGACCTTGGTAATGGCACGAGGGGACAGGGACAGACCGAAGGGGAGGACCTTGTATTGGTATGCTCATCCCTCGAAGGCAAACCAAAGAAAGCGTCTGTGTCAAGGAAGGATCAATACGTGAAAGTACGCATCCTTCAGGTTGATGGCCGCAAACCAATCCTAATGTTGTACTGATGCCAGAATGCGCTTCTGCGTTAACATCCTGAACAGAAGCTTGTGTAAGGCCTTGTTCAAGGCATGCAGCTCTCTTAAGCACAATAAAATAAGGGTTGTAAAAGCCCTTGTGTGGCTCGGCTCCGGGTTCTATTGCTTCCTTCGCCAGAAGGGTGGCAACCTCTGCCCAAACTGTAGTGGAGAGGATGCCACTGTACCTGTCTGGTGAATTGTATCTTTATTGACCATGTGGGTGCCATATCCCAGAGGGAATCTAGCGATGTTATACTCACCACACGCTGGCCCAGGGGTGATGGTGGGGCTGGTAAGTTCACTCGGGCCAGACCTGTCGGAGTCAGGTCGTCTGTGTCAGGGCTGCCTCGAAGCCCATATAGGGTTCTTGGGGGCAAGCTGATGGGCAGTGTTCTACCCTCATGCAGATCTTTCAATGCCTGGTGGACCTGCAGGATGGCCATCACATGCAGTGTGGAGGCGGCCTGATCCGTGGCCTTGTAAGCCTTCTTCATCAACGAAGAAGAGAACTTACAGGTCTTGGAAGCAAGCCTTGGTAGGTCCCTCCAGGTGACTGCGCCCTGCGGGCATAAATGCACTGCAATGGCACGCTCTACCTGGGGAAGCTCGACATATCCCTTCGCCGCTCCACCGTCGAGCCCACGAAGCGTGTACGGGCAGAAAATGTGCCTTCCATGAATTTGTTAGCTCCTCGTGGTCTTCCGGGAAGAAAGGGCCCAGAAACCAATCATCCAGCCGTGAACACTCAGGGCAGGGTGGAGGATTCCAGTATTTTTTAACCCTAACCCTCCACCCAACCCTGATTTACATAGGCGCAAAAACCATATGGGCGGCTGTGGCGCAGGTGGTAGAGTGGGTCGGCTGCCAATCGCAGGGTTGGCGGTTCGATTCTGGGCCCAAGCGACTCCACATGCCGAAGTGTCCTTGTGCAAGACACTGAATCCCAAGTTGCTTCCAATGCAGGCTAGTGCCTTGCATTGCAGCTCTGCCGCCGTGTGAGTGTGAGTGTGAGTGTGAGTGTGAGTGTGAGTGTGAGTGTGAATGGGTGAATGTGTGATTGGGACACAGTGTAAAGCACTTTGGTAACCTAAGGTTATAAAAAGCGCTATATAAGTGCAGAACATTTACCATATATGGGAGGGCTGTAAAGGGCTCACTAAAGGTGGTGCAATCAGCCTCCTCGACCCCTCCAGCATCACCCTGCTTATAATGGATGACAACCCCCCTCGCTTGACAGATACATGCACAAAAGTTAAATGTAGTTTTGAATACCCACTCGGAAATGTGTAGTTGCGCCCCTGCCGATGCATGCATTCACAGTATGTAGACTATATGTATTAACTGAACACTTAACATGAGTTTAGTAATTTCATCATTCAGCCCGTTCGAGTACCGGCGCTTCTGACCTTCATGGCCCGGGGTGCGTGATCGGTCATTGAGCGCAGTTCCTGAAGCACATCAAGAACAGGACTACCCAAGTGCAAGCTTTGAAGTGCCTTGGCCTGGTATTTGGTTGCAGGAGGGGCCATGGCATGCAGGGCGGAAGCAGTCTGGGACTGCTCCACCGTCGAGGGTAGTGAGAGCGGAGAAGCGAGGAAGCCAGCAGCTTACTCAACTCGTCATGCACGTCTGGGAAGAAAGGAACCGGGGGCGGCTGTGAGTGCCGCTCTTTACATCACGCTCAGACAGGGCGAGCAGACCCGAAGGTGGCGGCCCAGATGAGTCATCAGCATCAGACACTGCTGTAACGCTCTCCGATGCAGCGGAGATGTTGTCATCCAATTCCGGGAGCTCAAGGGACTGGCCGGCCGGCCGTGAAGCGGGCTGCACTCATCCCAAGCTCGGACGGAAGCAAGCAAGCGTGCCTGGGAGGCGAGTGGTTCGAGGGGATGTACCTGGCGAATGGAGCCCGTATTTATCCCCAAATCACCTTCATCCCGTAGGAAGGAGGCGAGGCGCGGGGGGCAGCTGAAGTGGCTTTTCTCGCACTGAGAACATGAACCATTGGAGAGAAATCACTCATCCCGAGCTCGGAAGGAAGCAAGCAAGCGTGCCGGGGAGGCAGGTGGTTCGAGGGGATTTACCCGGCGAACGGAGCCCGTCATTGTCCCCAAATCGCCTTCATCGCCCACGGTGTCTGCCCCAATCCTGTAGGAAGGAGGCGAGGCGCAGGGGGGTGGCTGAAGTGGCTTTCTCTCATGACAAAAGAAAGCCGCGCCATGCAATGCTGCCATGGCGTGGCTGCCATGGCTATTTTCTCGCACTGAGAACAAAAACCATTCATAAAACGCTGCCTGCGTGTCTTTCATGGCAATCTTAGCATTAGCATCCGGTGGTATGTAGGCTGCTGTTACTACAGTTGATGTAAACTCTCTGGGCAAATAGAAAGGTCTACACATAACTATGAGATACTCAAGGTTAGCTGAGCAGTGACTCTCGGTGATGGTGGTGTCTGTGCACCACGTTTTGTTAACATAAATGCACAAACCCCCATCTCGGGTCTTACCGCAGTCATCAGCTGTTCTGTCCGCATGGAAGAGGTAGCGTCCAGCTAGCTCGATATCACTGTTGGGTATTCCGATGTTAAGCCAAGTTTCTGTGAAAATCATGATGTTGCAGTCCATAATCATTCTGTGTGTGGTTATTCGCAGCCACAGTTCATCCATTTTGTTCACCAGCGAGCGAACATTGGTGAGGAAAAGGCTTGGAAGAGCGAGTCGATTTGGAGTTAGCTTTAGCCTTGCTTGAATTCCACCGCGTGACCCCCTGTGGCGTTGTTTGCGTGTCCGTCTGAAGAGCCCTTTAGTCGGTGTGGGGATGTTCGGAGGTTCCGTTGGTTTAGCGATCTCTGGAAGTACGCTAATAATGGTGTCAGAATTGCATTAGCCAATGTTCAAGAGTTCCTGTTGGGTATACGATATGTACACTAAACTGTTTTTACCGAAAATACTTGAGATAAACAAGCATATTACCACTAATTTGCAGAATCTGGAGTTAGGGTTAGGGTTAGGGTTAGGGTCAAATCGTGATCGAGATACAGGCCCAAGAACAGTTTTTACCATCAGGCCACTTTCCTCTTGAACAATTAAACTGCCCCTGGACTCCCCCATAGTGCAATAATGTAAATATATTTATAATGTACATATGTAAATTCACATATTTTATTCAATAACTAAGCCAAGCTGTAATATGTTCTATTATTATTTAATGTCTATTTATACTCTTACCTTGTTTTATATTCTGTGTCTCTGTTATATTCTGTTATTTTATATGCTATATTCTGTTTATCTTCTTTTGCCATGTAGCTGGTAGTGTAACTAGTTACTTTCAGTGTCCCTTGTCTTCTGCCATATTTTAGTCAATTATGTATCATATTACAAATATGTTTTGTATATTTTGATTTCAGGTGTCTAATCTGTACCTGTATGACAGTGTGCTGATGCTGGCCAACGCCTTCTACAGAAAACTAGAAGACAGGAAGTGGCACAGCATGGCCAGTCTCAACTGCATCAGGAAGTCAACCAAGCCCTGGAATGGGGGCTGGTCCATGTTGGAGACCATCCAAAAGGTACAGTCAAAAAGGTTGATGTCAAGTATTTTTCAGCAGAGATTCAGTTTCAGTTATTGGCATACTGTTGAGGAACATAACATTTTGCCAGCAGATTCAAGCTGTTGAATAAAAGCCACTGGTTCAAGATGGTTTTTCCTTTGCTGTATGTCAGATCTTAGACATATGGCTTTTTGAAATGAACATAACTGCAGTGGTCAAGATGAGCTCTCCAAGGGGCCAGGAAAAGCTGGCATGGGGTAGCAGCAGTTGATCTCCCATCGCAGTGAGCTGATGTCCGTGTGACTTCTCAGGGGCAGTGGGGGCGCTTCTGTGTGTTCTTTAATTTCATGCTCCTTTAGTGTTATTTGAGGCACAAATAATTACACAGAGCCAGTTATCAACCCTCAGAGAATGGGAAACCGATAGATCTCTCTTGATGGCCCTTTACAGTCAAAGTATTTGCTGGGCTGTAAGTCTTTCTTAAAGATAAAAGCTTGAATGTCATGCAGGCAGCTTTTCCCTTTGAGCAACACATGACCACTCTTCCCTTTATTTTTTATTCTTGCTGTGCAAAACCTATTTCTATTAGTCAGACCCTCAGGTCACCTGAGCAGAAACACTCGATATACCAATCCTGTGCAGTGTTCACTGTGAAAATGATAAATTAATTAATGAACTCTGCTACAGATTTTGTCTGGCACCTGCAGATTTTTTACAGCCAAATTTAAAAGCTTACCTTATACACATATACAGTGGAATAATTATATAAAATATCAATATCATAATATTGTCCTCATTTCCCTCCCCAAAATCAAATGTGGTTGTACTTTATTTTACAGTATGTGTACATTTATTTTACTTACAGTGTACTTGCCCAAGAAAGTACTGAGTAATATTAGGTAACTACATGTATTTAAAATGGGTTAAGGTTAGGGGTAGGGTTTATTTTTAGGGTTAGTACCTAGTAATTACTGTAGTTGTTGTAATTATATAGGATGTAAATGTAGAACAGTTCTGTAAAATAAAGTGCTACACAATATTGTATATGTTTACAATCTCATGATGAACAAACATGTTGTTTTCCTGTTTCTGAAAGTCTGTAATTTAGGCTCTGTTTGCTCTGTGTCCCTGTTAAAAGTGTTTGTTCATTCCACTAGAAAATACTAGGAGTTTTTTCCTCAATCATCTTCAGTCACTGCGCTCTAACACAGCTGAACACTTGCCATGTGCTCATTTACAGACATTCAGACTGTTTTGTGATCATAAACACATACACAATCTTTCGTGGAATATCTCGGCCTCTGAGTGGACCAGAAGCTTCCTCAGCTTTGTCATGATGTATGCTATTTCATCAACGCAAGTCGAAAACATAGTTTGCTGATGATTTGTTTATCATGCTTTTCTGCATATTTTGTTCTGGACATCTGAGACATACTATTGGATTATTTATTCAATCAAGCACACAGACAAGTAAAATATATATTTTTTGAAGAAAAAGTAGAGCTGATATAGAGATTAGGGCTTACAGCAGCATTGATCGGAGCATTTATAATGCATTTTTACATTTTTTTTTATAATCATTTTAACTGTGGTGTAAATGCAACTAAATAAACTCATTGCTGAGAAGAGAGATTTAATTTGATATGTGTGACTATTTTAAAAAGTTTTATAGTTCTATTCTTATTTTACATCATTACCACAAGGTGGCGCTCATTTGATGTGGAGGTTTTCAGGTCTTATCTTATCATTTTTGTTACATTCATGCAAAAGTGCTGCTAAACGTACAGATTCGAAGCTTGCAAAAAATACCACATAAGACAATCAAATATATACCTAAATATTAATTCATAAAAATAATAAAATATCAATTGAAAAACCATGTAACAGTTCATTTCAACAGTACTTTTCAAATGTCTTTTATGTAGAGATTTCACTGTTTTATTCTTGTCCCAGACCCAGACTTTCAATATTAAACTATGCAAGTCCATTATAAAAATACTAATAATTACATGTTTAAAACTATGCTAATCTAAACAAAGAGTGAGTTAATCATAAACCATTTCAATATTTAGTGTGTAAAAATTATTTCTAAACATTTCTTCAAAATTCAAAATTCAATTTGCCACATTTCCAGCACACCAAACAATTTTGCCCCTAAAGTTAGTGTAGTTGTGTGCGTGAAGAACATGCTTGAGAATTTGATACAAAGAAAAGCGGTTATTATTTCTGTTTAATTCAGTTTTGTGCAACCATGAACTTCATGGGGTGGCTGTGGCTCAGGTGGTAGAGCGGGTCGGCCACTAATTAATTGCAGGGTTGGTGGTTCAAATCCCAGCCCACACGACTCCACATGCCGAAGTGTCCTTGGGCAAGACACTGAACCCCAAGTTGCATTGGTGTATGAATGGGTGAATGAGTCACAGTGTAAAGCGCTTTGAATACTGTAAAGGTTAAAGAGGCACTATATAAGTGCAGACCATTTACCATGGTTCATGAAGAGTCAGGCAAAAACAAGTGAAATGGTGTAATGGATTTTAATCAGTAAAACTAACCTCCCTAACCAAAAATGTTCACCTAAACCTAACTGTTATGTCCAGTATCAAAATGAGAAAATTAAAAGCCAGGTTAGAAATGTCTTCTGGTAAGATCAAAGAGAACATTGCCCTTGACACAGAAACAGGAAGAAAGGAAATGGCATTGTAGTTGGTAAGATTCAAAGTGTAAAGGCTACAGCATATTGCACATTGATCTTTGCCCAATTCCTTCTTTATTGCAACGCTTTATTTTATTGTTTATTGATTGAACAATATCTTGGTTTGTTCCCACAGGGCCGTATAACTGGTCTCACAGGAATTATGGACTTTATGGACAATGGATCAAATTCCCACGTTCAGTTTGAGATTTTGGGAACCAGCTTCAGTGAGACGTTTGGAAAAGACATAAAACGCGTGAGTAAAATCGCTCAGGCTTTCATTCCAGGGGCTGGTTTAAAAGCTGTCTTTGACATGATTCTTTTTTTATTATTATATTATTATTTCATAACCAGTCACCTCAGGTAGAATGAAAGCTGAAATGTTGTCATGAGTCACAGGGCAAGTAATGTGGTCTGTTGAAAGGCATGCCTTTAAGAACATCTTGACTTGATGTAAACTGCATGATCGTGTACCCTGCATGCCATTTTGACTGCTCACTTCAGAGTCAGATGGCGAGAGGCGTGAGTAAACAGCAGTGAGGAGTCGAGCTGTGGCAGCTCTGACAGACCTGGACAAACATGCTGTAATGCGACCTGCGTGACATGGAAAGATTACGCCATGTCAACTGTTCCCCCGACTCGCTCTCCGTAATGACATGCTACACTACAGACTGCCCAGTCAATGTTAGGACTACTTTTACATGGCCTATCTTGTAAAACTACTTATTTCAGAAAATGACTTACAGGGGTTGCTATATTGAAAACTGAGTGTACGTTTCTTTCACCTGGAAAAAGAAATAAAATAACACGCAATTTGCTTTTCCAAATCACAAGAGTCATATATGCTCAAAAATTTCAGTTCTGAGCTCTCTTGGCAAGATTAGCAAGGGGATTATTGTTAACAAAAACATTTTTTATTTATTTATTTGGTTAAAGCTGAAGTCTGAAATTCAGAAACAACATGTAGAAATGTAATGTTATATATTATTTTCAAGAGTATTGAAAATGATGAACAACTGTACCTAAAAATGCAAGTTTACTGAACTAAATAATAATTCATATGTTTGAGTTTGCTGAACTTATTGTATTGAGTTCATGGAATTTACAATCCAACTTTAATTGATAAATTGGTACAAATAATTTGACTATAGTTGAGTAAACTCAAAAATGCTTTGCAGCTGGTTGTTTTACTTTTTTATGTTTTACAGCGTATTAATGGACAATTACATCTAACTAGAACATAACTGAAATAGAAAATCAAAACACTAAAAATGAGTGAAATTGTCAAAACTACAACATCCCTGCTTCTTAGCTGGATTGTCTGATGTTTGTGCTTTGTTTTTGTAGCCATTATCTGTTTGAGTCCATCTATCATTTAAAAGAATGAGAATAGAAATGACAGTTTGCATCCCAACTGGAATTATGAATTCACTGTATCACATTATGGCCATTAGAATCCACAGCGCTACAGACCTTAATCTCTGCTTTTGCACACACAGTACCAGCACCCTCATACAAAGTACATTTATTAACCATAATGAAAGGCAAGGACAGCTAATGATACATCGGTGCCCAACAAGAGATTCATATAGCCAACTGCATTTCTAGCCTGCTATGGAGACAAATAGCGCGGCATGCAGTTAATTTGTCATATGTCATGCTTTGAAGGCAGAGGCAAATACATTTCCTGGCTAAATGAGAAACCCTTTGGAGGTGAAGTTTCAGAGATGTTTCTCAGTAGTGACTCACTGACCTGTTTCAGTGTTTGCTTTAGTCTTTAGTCCCTCTGTCTCTCTAAATAGATTTTTTTCTGACTGCTGCTGTTTTCTTGAAACACATTTGTTCTGTTCTAAAGCCAAGAGAGCTGTTGAAATAAATACAAATAAAAGGATAGTCCAAATGTAGGCAGCATATGTATGTTGCCTTGTGAGCAACAATTTTTTGCCAAATCATAAGACAGCATTACATGTATCCTTTCACAGATACAGCAACCCAAAAATATCTCAGTTTGAAAATGTTTTTTTAATAATAATAACCAAAAATTACAGCTTGAATGCTGTTCAGCATTCAAAAATGCTGATTATTAATATATGGGAAACCGGGGCTAGATGTCACAGTTTTCACTCCATTGAATGTTTCTCACTGTAGGTTTAGATTTGAAAGTCAATTTCTTTACAGCAACATACCATAAAGACTTTTGTGTAAATCTTGTGTAAATTGTTCTCTGTGATGTTTCCTCACCCTGTGGATGGCACCAAAAGCACAAATGAGCAACAGACTGTCTACCTAACTTAACTGTTTGGTGTTTGTTTGTGCTGTCTTTGTAAAGAGATTTATCAATATCAATCACTGGATGTAAATGTAATTAAAGCACTTTACACAGACAAAACCTCACAGCAGTGCTCAGCCACTCTTCAAGCTTCATATTGTTTTATTTCAATTTATTGGAGCTCAATACTGAGATTATTTTTATACTTTTAGTAAATGATATCATATTTGTTGTGGTGATGGTCGGGCAGGGGTCCACAATCAATTTGGGATTATGAAAGGGGTTAAAAAAGCTTGAGAAACCCTGGTCTATATAATGCACACAATTAAAAAGAAAATCCCAACCAACAAATCCCATCTGCTGTTTGACCCATGATTAGATACTATAAAACATAACTGCTGTCAATGAATGTAAATGATAGCACAGCAATAATGAATACATCATTTTGTTGAGACATCTCTACACTTTTGTTATAAAAGGGCATTTTGATACAAAGACATACATTACACTGATATTCACAGCAGTAGTATTCGGATGATTCATATTTGGCTAAGAATAACATTAAAGATCTGTAAAGATGTTTAATTCAAAAGGTGATACAAAGGCAAAAAATGCAGCAATATGGAATACATAATGAAGACTATCCATGTGAGACCAGGGAGTTTTTGAAGGGATTCAAGGCACTGATGCAGTAATTTGATGCAAATGAAATACAGGACATAGCCTCACTGCTCATTCAGGATTTCTTCCTCGAGTTTCTTCAGTGTTTAAAGTCGGTGGTCAAAACAGCGGTCTGTGCTTTAGTGCCACCTGATGTGCTGGTTTTGGTAACTGCAGCAATTTCTGACATGTGATCCAAAGCTCATATTTTATTGGTCAGTACATTTCATCGCCGGGAAAAGAAAATGACACATTCACCAAAAAAATAACAATTGTTTTTTTAAAACACTTGCTTTGTCAGTGTGCAAATGTTTGCTCCAGGCATGAATGGCTTCATAGGAATCCATTGTTTTGATTCAAAATGTTAATCTCACTGCGAAAATTCACATTTGGTGTAAAGGCCTTAAAAAAGTAAAGCAACCAGCTGCAACGTTTACTCAACTTCTGACAAATTTGTTTTTACCAACCATTCATGCTAGATTTTAAGTTCGATGAACTCAATACAATAAGTTTAGCGAACTCAAAAATATGAATGAATTTTACAAGTAGATCTAAGTTGAATAAACATGCATTTAAGTACAGCTGACCACAATTTTCCATATTTTTATATAAGGATATTCTTTATTAAGAAGTACATTTCAGCATATGATCGTGTGTCAGCCACCAAGGTACCTGTAAAGGGGTTATAGGGGAAAGGAGGAAGCGAGAACCGGCTTGACAATATAAATACATTTTAATGATAAACCTAAACAAAAAACACAAACATAAACACATACAGAGCAGCTGCCTGTTGTTCTCTCTCTCTCCCTCTCTAACTGCCGTATCCTGTCACCTTTATCCCTCGCTCACCTCATCAGGCTGATTGGGGTCCCAGTGGGCGAGGGAAAGGCCAACACGGAGCGACAGCAAGAGAGAGGAGAGAGAGAAAACAGAAACTCATTCACCGGTTCTCTGATGCACAGTCGCAAGGTCCTCGATCACTCCTCCACCCTCTCATGAGGACGATATCCGCTGCTCCACGGGCAGACCGGAGTCAAACCTCCGACCCTCAGCAGACAGAACTCTAAAGTTCTGCTCTAAATGTTACTTTAGTGCAGTACCTGTAACTGAGATTCTAGTGAACATGCTGCTAATATCTCTGTCCCTATTGTTCATGCATTCGCTTTTTAAAAAATGGCAATTTTTCCATTTCAATCTGCACATATCCAGCATAAAATGGATGTTATAGCTGACTTTAGTATCATCCTGTTTCAAACGGATCAAAAATTGCGCCTATTTTCGTACCATTTGCAAAGGAAAAAAAATATGAATAATTAAAAAATTATTTTAAAAGCTGTAAACAATAATGACAGCAAGTAGGGGATGTGGGTGAACACCTGACAATAAGATGTCCAGATTTCAAGTTGTTTTGAAAACTATTGTAGTGTCTGGGACTCGTCTCCTGTCGCAGGAGTGCGCACGCAATAAGATTGTTTGTCGTAAGATCCGAGACTTCTCGTTGCAGACCAGTCGACGACTCAAAACATCAAAGGAGACAAGCTTTAGTCGTGTAGTGTGCACTAGCCGTAATGTAACAATCTGTAGCAAGCTTTGTTACTCGACATCTTTGGCATCAAAGGCTGGTTTAGAGACAAAGAAATGGGAAAGAAGCATCACATGGAGTAGAAAATAGAGAGCTATTACCACTAAAATCAGAGTTTGTGAAGAGTAATTTGAATGAGGGGGTCTAAAATCACAACCATCTGCCCACAGCTGCATACAATAATACAAAGATTTTTAATCATTGATGTGATTAGCGCAACATAAAGTGAAATGAAAGGATTTTAGGACTTATGAATTTGAATTGTACCATGGTGGTACTAAGGTACAGTCCACTGGTTTCCATCCACTTTTCACGCTGTTTTGTTTTCGGCAAAGTGAAATGTTTTTTTCTTGTTTCCATTCAAATGGCCTTTTATCGATATAAATTGTGTGCATGATGACGTCATGCTTAAACCAAAACTGATGAGACCAAGTGTTTTTTTATCACAAAATATATCTGCCCTTAAGTCGTTTCCAGACAGAAATGTGTGTCTATCGCTAATTGTGCATCTTTTGCCTCCCAGATGTCCCTAATTTTTTTTTCCTCCAAAGTCTTTTTGAAATGGGGAGAGTATTGATACAGTTAATTGAAATTAGCCAGCTTACTGTCATTATAATTTCACAAATAAAAGCAATCAGAAGACGAGGAATTGCAATGAAATGTTGCAGCTATCGCAGGTTGCCACCGGTTCCGACCTGAAAGAGAATCATCATGGCCCTGTTCAAGCTGACAACATGCACCAAGAAATGGGGGAAACTTTCGGTCTTAGTATAAGGACCATCCATCCATGTGTATATGCTGTGTGCACAGATATTAAGGAAAAATGGCACTTGTTGATATTGACAGGTGCATGATATGAGATATTTGCGCTGGCACTCCTGGAAGTGTCATGATGCAGATGTGTTTGCATCATCGGATCTTTGCAGGTATGCCATTAAGACCAATCCATAGCAGTGCAAGTAATGCTTAACGTACAATAAATTGGCATTCAAGGTTGTCCCCATGATTAAAATGCCATGAAAGCACAGTGTTTCTATGACTTGATTTTTTGTTTCAAGAAAATTTGTCAGTGATCAAAATCGAGTATTAGCTACACACAAACATGCCTCATATGGGCCTCATTTTTATTTTGTGATTTGTTATGGTGGTATTTTGGGTGGTACGTTATAATAAGTAAACCACATGATTCAGTCCTTCTAATAAAAAATAGCTGGGTGGAGCGCAGCTAAACAGAAATCAGGGGTCTTGTGACACATTTTTAAAATTCAATATAAAAGTTCAAATTCTAAATTGTAAATTAAAGTTCCCCTTCTGTCGCTCTCTCCACGTTGTGTTAGAGAAGCGACACTAGGGGTCTCTCTTGAGCGCCGATATTCACCTCTGATCTATGAAAAAAAGGCCAATGAGAGTTGGCAGCCGGTATTTGCATGTCCCGCCCCCGGACATACGGGTATTTAAGCGGCGCAAATACGGGAGTTCATTCAGAAAATTTCTTCGGAGCCGATGGTCGTGTCTGCAGTTGCTGCATACTACACACCTAGTTCCTGACATTCCTCTGCTGCATGCTGTTGGATTCTACGCTGCACAACAGCGGCTTTCTCCTGTTTGCACGGCTGTGCATTCCTTCCCCTGGGCGCATCGACAGTGCAGATTAAAAAAGCTCTCACGAGTTTTTTTCACAAAAGAGTGATTTTTATTAAAAGAGTAAATTTCACTAAAAGAGCAAAACACAGCGGCGTTGAACGTCCTTTTAAGGACGCGTCTTTATAAAGATGCCTTTCCGCCCCTGTGTTGTTCCTGGATGCGGTAGAGTACTCTCCGCTTCAGACGGCCACAGGCATTGTCTCGTGTGTCTGGGTAGCGATCACACCGAGGCTGCGTTTGTGGATGGTTCATGTTCTCACTGCGAGAACATGACCATGACAACGTTGCGGTCGCGGCTTTCTTACAACCATAAGCAAGCCACTCCAGCCGCCCCCCGCGTCGCTCCTTCTTCCCACGGGATTGAGGACGATGCGGTTGGCGATGGAGGCGATTTGGGGATGGCAGCGGGTGCAGCTCCGCCGGGTGCGCCCCCTCGGACCACCCATATGTACTGGGGGCGGGACATGCAAATACCGGCTGCCAACTCTCATTGGCCTTTTTTCATAGATCAGAGGTGGATATCGGCGCTCAAGAGAGACCCCTAGTGTCGCTTCTCTGACACAACGTCTCGTTCCCTCCATCGGGGAAAGGAGGTTACATACGTAACCTAGACGTTTTTTTGTCCTAAACAGGCACAGCAAGCGACAAGACATTTTGTGGATGTTTGGGAATCTATGTAACCCATTTTATGCTTAAGTTAAAAATAGGACATTGGAAAAATGGCCACAGGCACTTTCATAATTTGATTTTGCATCTAAAAAGAATCTAAAAGAGGTGAAAAATGAATTTGCACATGTGGGAGGCCCTGAAACACTTCTTTATTCTGATTGGTCAACTTGCAACATAGTCTACTCTTCAAGGCCGTGAGAGAGAATTGCAGTTCACTGCTGTTAAAGTGTTCAGATAAATCTTAATATTGTAATCAAGTTCATATATTTATTTTTTCATCATTCTCCAATATGTGCCATGTTTATTACAGATGTGTTATCTCGCTCCACACAGTAAATCAAAGCTAACATTAAAATTGAATCCAGTCACTGATAATGCCAGCATGCTCAAGCATGCGACCTAGCATTGGGACAATCATTGGCACGTCAATAGCGAGAGAGATGAATATTTTATATATACAGTATATTCATGATATATAAAGTCTAACGGCTGTTTCCAAGCAGACAGATGCATGTCATAACAGCAGTTAACTGTTATTTTGTCTCATGGCCTTGAGGAGGAATAGACAATGTTGCAGGTTGACCAATCAGAAAAAAGGGCCATATCAGGGCCACCCACATATGCAAATATTTGTTTTAACCCTAACCCTTGTAGTTTATTTTTTATTTATTTTTATTTATTGGGAACCGCAAAGAAAATACGCTGTAGGCTTTGGAGGTGAGTGACGATGTCATCCTACAGGCCTTGGAGGGGAGCAAAGGGCAATCCCGCCAGGTGGTGGCATTCTCAGGACACAGGTGGATCGCATCCGCTCTGTCCACCTGGGGGACCTCCGAGTACACGTGGGCCGCCACGCCATAAAGGGTAGTGAGAGCGGATGGGTGAGGAGATCGGTTGCGGGTAGTGAAAGGTGCCCTCCACGACCTCGTCAGCTCATCATGCACCTCCGGGATGAAAGGAACCGGGGGAGGGCGTGGCTGTGAGCGGCGCCCGGACCCGAGGAACCAATCGTCTAGCCATGAAGGCTGTGGGGAGGACGGAGGGTTCCAGTCCAACCCCACACTGACGGCGGCCCGGGCAAGCATGACGGCCATCTGGGCATCAGCCTCAGACTGGGCATGCTGACCCAGAGAACCCAGTCCAGTCGAGTCTTCCACGTCAGACGCCGGAACACACTTGCAGCGGCAAACTCATCATCCAGCTTGGGGGGCTCGAGGGAGTAAGCAGACTGGCCGTGAGGCGAGCCGCTCTCACCTTTAGCCTGGATGGAAGTCAACGAGCATGCCGGGGGGCGGGTGGTTCGTGGGGATCTAATCGGTGAAACCACAATCCCGTGGGAAGGAGCGACTGCCGTGCAGAGAATGAAAAATCTGCTGATATGCGCCGTAGATCCAACAGCATACGCTCTATAGAGATGAGTGGAACAGTAAGTGACTGCACCTCGCTGCTCACACAACCGTTTGGCTCCGAAGAAAAAATCTGAATGGACAGACACACGATTCCCTCCTTTTATACCCGTATGTCCGGTGTAGGGACATGCAAATTCTGTCTGCCAAATTCTCATTGGCCTTTTCTTAAGTTTAGAAATGCACGAGGCTCTCAAGAGAGACCCCTATTGTCGCTTCATTCGACACAACGTCGAAGTGAGCGACAGACGGGGAATGAATGATACACAGATTTTTGGTTTCTACAACATTTACATTTACATTTATGCATTTGGCAGATGCTTTTTTCCAAAGCGACTTACTGTGCACTTATTACATGGACAATCCCCCTGGAGCAACCTGGAGTTAAGTGTCTTGCTCAAGGACCCAATGGTGGTGGATGTGGGGATCGAACCAGCAACCTTCTGATTAACAGTTATGTGCTTTAGCCCACCACGCCACCACCACTCCATACATAGCTGTTGGGGACATGTTTGGGACGTTTCTTTACTCATTAAGAAATACTAATTAAACTACTATAACATTTTACTCATAAAATTGTTTTATAACAAAATATTTTTTTATATTTTCAAAACAGAAATCCACTACTCTTTAATAAAAATAAATAAATAAATATTTAAATTTTATTCATAATTTTTTTTTGAACAACACAATTCAATTTGATGAAATTTTATTATAAATTTGAAATGTGTCAATCTTACAAATATTTTATGAGTGTGTGTGTGTGTGTGTAATCATATTATTGACTCTACCCATTGCTTTATTGTAAACGTAGTCACATTACTAATTACTTTTAAGTTACTTTCCAAAAATGCTTTGCACATTGTTTTACCACTTAAAGAATTCAACATAATGTCTAATGTCAAAATTATTTCCTCCCTCCTTGTTCATTTTCTCACACAAGTCAAAATCTTATTTGGTGGTACACTCCCTTCATACATTTGAAAATAATTAATGTTTGTGAATGTGTTCAAATATTATATTAGAAATATGTGTTACCTGTACTTAAACCATGTCAAGTAAGATATATTTATATAGTGCTTTTCACAACAAGCATAGTTTCAAAGCAGCTGTACATGAAATTATGCTATGACAGAAAATGAATGAATATAATGCCAATATTAGTTATTTATGTTTAGAACTATTAGTGGTTAAAATTAGTCATTTGTAAAGTGTTGTGGGTCAATGATTAAACAAAATGATTTTATATGAACTATAAGTCTTTGAAGTCATCCCAAATCAACTGAGGAAATAATCATAGATGGTTTGTCCTTTGATTTTGGCCAATGAATGCTTTTGTTAGCGGTTAATTCATGTAGTTCATTTTTTAGAAAATGTTGTCCCTCCTTTGACCAAGTTGATATAGGTATCATTCAGTGAGGAGCACCGCAGTCTAGCTAAAATCTTACGGAAGATAATTTTGGTGAAATTCATCCTGAGCCCATACTTTGAGTTTGCATCAATTCATCCTCTTAGTAGACTGAAGTGAAGTCTGGCTGGCACATGCGTCAGTTGGTCATCATCACTCATCAGGCAGGACTGGAGATGGATAATCCAGAGGTTTAGACAGGGAAAGAAATGTAATAAAATTTGCATGGATGCCATTCACTTTATAGCAGGGTTAAAGTATAAGAGAAGTATTTCTGGTTCTGGCAGACCTAACTAAAGCAGCAGAGTTGAGGGATAAATTAGGTGTATGCCTGGCTGAATACTGTATATAAATGTTTAGTCTAGACTAAAACTGAGTGAGTGTGTCTAAATTCTGAACACTGCTAGGGGGATTATTCCATAGTTTAGGAGCCAAATATGAAAATGATCTCCTCCTTTTTTGGATTTTAATAGTCTCGGTATTGTTAACGGGCCAGAGTTTTGCGATCGTAGTGAGCCTGATGGATTATAGCATAATAGAAGTTCACTTAAGTACTTTGGAGCTAGACCATTTAAAGCTTTGTAATTAATTAACAGAATTTTAAAAGTAATACAAGACTTAACAGGTAACCAATGTGGTGTGTCCTGTGCGTTGCATAGGGGGCACTCACTCGTTAAAAAGAGAAACAAGTTCTTTACAGAAAACAGAGTGAGAAGTAAGTTGTAAGGATAGTCATGGCTGAGTGAGTTCATAAAAGCAAATAAAAAAAGAAGAGTTATTACATTTACCAAGTCCTGAGTAAGACTTTAGTATATATCCATCTACCAATTCAACAATTGGCGACAATGGCAAGTCTCCCCACACCGTCTCCGTTCTTGCCATGCGGTGCTGACTCGACAATACCTTTCTGCATGTTTAGAAGAATCTTCGAAAATTTCCTTCTGGCCATCAACACATCTGGAGGCTCTTGGAATGATGCTCAGAGATGTGCAGTGCTTTTGCATAGCCTGAGGACAGAAGGATGATGCATTTCTACACTTTGCAAAACACAGTTACAACATATGACAAAGCTATGTCTGCCTTGGGGACACATGTTGCTCCTTGTGGTATATTGGTGTATCTATGTTACATGTATTATGGTATATTCATTGCACATGCGCTGTGAGTGGTATCAGCGTCAGATTGGGAAAAAGGAGTTAAGAGAAAATACAGTAAAGACGCCGTACGTTATACCTCCGTGTCTCTCTCTTTCTTATTCCATAAAAACACTACAGTGGCGACAAGGACTTGAATTCCACAGCGAAGAAATGTGAAAGTGCAAGTAAATTTGCAATACTACAGAAATATTTCGCCAGTTATTGAAGCAATTAGAAATCGGAAGATTAAAGGCGATCGCATAGTGTGATGGATGAGAGTAGTCAGCCTGCAGCTCCAGAAAAAGCAGAAGACTGACATCTAGTGGCTATCCTTAGTACTTCATGGAGAAATCGCAAGTACAAGATAAACTGTGAAAAAAAAAGAATTGCACGGGGGTGATAAACACAAATTAAACTGACAGCAAAATGCCAATGATTGGCAGAGTTCCTGAATTTGAAAGTAAAAAAGAAGATTTTGAAACTTACTTAGAACGATTTGAAAGATGGCTTGCAGCAAATGACATTGCAGCAGAAAAGAAAGCTGATGTGTTCCTGAGTGTCTTGGGTCCCACAGAGTATGGACTTCTGAAGAATTTGAGTCAACCAAGGAAAGTGACAGAACTTACATTTAAAGAAATGTCTGAAACATTGTCTCTGCATTTTAAGCCAAAACCAATATTGATCGCTGAATGCTTCAGATTTCACAGACAATATCAGAAAGAGGGTGAAATGTTAACAGACTATATTGTTGACCTGAAAAGGCTTGCTAGCACATGCAAGTTTGGCCAGTTCCTCAATGATGCGCTGAGGGATCAGTTCGTCTGTGGTATATCAGGTGAAGCTTACCGCAAGCGCCTCTTATCTGAGAAGGATTTGACTTTCAAACAGGCCTGTGAAATTGCTCTTGGCCTTGAACTGGCATACAAAGATACAAAAGAGTTGACAGAGCGTGCTGACCATTCCAGTGCTGGTGTTCACAATGTTGCCATTTTTTCACGGGGAAGACAGATGGGCAAACCACAGAAAGCATTGAGTAGAATGGCACAGTGCTCTTCAGCCAGACGAAAAATGACATGCCATCTTTGTGGTAGAGAGGGTCATCAGCCACATGAATGCCATTTCCGTACTGCAGTATGTCATGCATGTGCTAAAACAGGCCATTTGAAAAAGGTCTGCAAAAGCAGTAAACGAGCAGGTAAAGCCCAGTTAGTGACAGCTACGACTGATGTAAGTGATTCTGATGATGCATTTGAACTATTTACAGTTTATACTGCTCAAGGAAAGAAAGATGGAGGATTTCTGCAACTGGAACTCTCAGGGAAGAGAGTAACCATGCAGATCGACACTGGTGCATCTGTCTCTCTAATTTCAGAATCTGTATACAAAGAGCTCCTGATTGACTGCCCCTTGCAACCAGCTGAAATTCATCTTTCCTCATATATGGGTGATAAAATACCAGTGCTGGGAGAAATTCAGGTTCCAGTCAAGTATAATGGAAAGGAATGGAGACTGCCATTGATGGTAGTCAAGGGTGACAAAACACCATTACTGGGAAGGAATTGGCTGCAGAAGATCAAGCTTGACTGGGGTAATATTTTCAGTCTAAAACAAGAGACTGTAAATCAGCTCTCTCTCAAAGCCATATTGGACAAGCATAAGGATCTTTTTAAAGACGGTTATGGAAAGATTAGAGATTTCCAGGCTAGAATTCGAGTTCAGCGAGATAGTAAACCAATATTCCATAAGCCGCGACCTGTCCAATATGCTCTGAGAGAAGCTGTGGAGAAAGAGTTGCAGCGACTACAAAGAAATGAAATCATCACTCAGGTGGAACGAAGTGAT
Organism: Xyrauchen texanus; assembly: GCF_025860055.1. Classification (NCBI taxonomy): domain Eukaryota; kingdom Metazoa; phylum Chordata; class Actinopteri; order Cypriniformes; family Catostomidae; genus Xyrauchen; species Xyrauchen texanus. The sequence continues at coordinate 37,350,003 of NC_068315.1, forward strand.
TGGGCAGCGCCTATTGTAGTTCCCAAGAAGGATGGCTTTGTCAGATTGTGCGGTGATTACAAAGTTACTGTTAACCGTTGTATACTCCCTGAAGAATATCCACTACCAAACACTGAGGATCTTTTTGCCACTCTAGCAGGAGGTAAAGTGTTTAGCAAACTTGATCTGTCATTTGCATACCAACAGTTACCTCTAGATCTTGAGTCAGAGCAGTATCTGATAATCAACATCCACAAGGGTCTTTTCCGTTATCACCGCCTGGCCTACGGTGTTTCAACAGCTCCGGCTGTTTTTCAGCACACAATGGACCAGATAATGCAAGGCATAGACAATGTGGTTTGTTTTATGGATGACATATTGGTGTCTGCATCTACTGAAGAAGCACATCTAGCAGTACTGGATCAGGTGATGGCCAGGCTAGAGAAGCATGGACTGAGGATGAAACTCGCAAAGTGTGCTTTCCTCCAAGACTCAGTAGAATACTTGGGGTACAGGATAGATGAGCAGGGTTTGCCCCCTACAGAAGACAAAGTGGAAGCAATCATAAATGCACCAGCTCCAAGGAATGTCTCAGAGTTAAGGTCATTCTTAGGATTACTAAATTACTATGGAAAGTTTGTGGCCAACCTTTCAACATTATTGCACCCTCTGCACCAGCTTTTGCAAGCAGACACAAAATGGAATTGGTCACCAAATTGTGAAGAGGCATTCAAAGCCTGCAAACAATGGCTACTGAATAGTAAGTGCCTTGCACATTATGATCCAGGAAAACCTCTCCGACTTGCCTGTTACGCCTCACCATATGGCGTGGATGCAGTCATTTCACATATCTTTCCATCAGGAGAAGAGCAACCAATTGCCTTTGCATCACGGACTCTGACACCTAGTGAGCGAAATCCATAAGTATTTATATGGAAGAAAATTTGTTACTGACCGATCACAACCCACTTTTGGCCATATTAGGACCAACGTCCGCAGTTCCAACTCTGGCTGCATTACGAATGCAAGGATGGGCGTTGCTTCTCTTGGCCTATGACTATGAGATACAGTACCGTCGTTCCTGTGAACACGCAAATGCAGACACATTATCTCGACTTCCATTCAATCATGGTCCTTCAGAGGAGGAGCAGGAAGGGGTATTTCTGATCTATCATGTGGAGGAACTGCCTGTCTCAGGAAAAGACATTGCAGAGGAGACAAGGCGTGACCCTATCCTGTCAAAGGTCTTGGATCTCACACTGACTGGATGGCCTAAATTTGTACCCAATCCAAACCTCAAACCTTTTTATGAAAGGAAAGATCAGTTGTCCACAGACCAAGGATGTGTTCTTTGGGGATCACGGGTGGTCATTCCGCCTAAGTACAGAAGAAGATTGCTCTTTGACTTACATGAGGGACATCCAGGAGTCACTCGAATGAAAGCTTTGGCAAGAAGCTTCCTTTGGTGGCTTGGTTTAGATCATGAGATTGAGGCATTTGTGGGTCAGTGTGCACCCTGTGAAACTACACTGAATAGACCCCCAGCAGCCCCTCTCCACCCATGGTCATGGGCCACAGCACCATGGGAGAGAATACATGTGGATTATGCGGAGGTCAACAATCAGCATTTCCTGGTGGTGATAGACGTCCATTCAAAATGGATTGAAGTCCTACCTACAAAGCTGACAACTGCTGAAAAGACTGCTAACCTTCTCAGGAATCTGTTTGCATCATATGGCCTGCCGAAAGTTCTGGTTTCCGACAATGGACCTCAATTTACAGTGCCGGAGTTTGAGCAGTTCCTTAAGGGAAATGGAGTACGTCATATCCTCTCACTGCCATACCATCCGGCTTCAAATGGTACAGCTGAAAGGGCTGTCCAAACCTTTAAGAAGGCATGGATTCGACTGCAGTCTCAGTCAGTGTCTCCCAATCAGCAGCTAGCCCGTTTCTTGTTCACATACAGGAATACACCACACACTGTCACGGAACGCACACCAGCAGAGTTGTTCCTGAAAAGGCAACCACGCACTCATCTTTCATTGATAAAGCCTGATATGTCGGATGTTGTAACCAAGCACCAGATTCAACAGCAGAAAGTGCATGATAAGAAATCAAAGTCACTCCGGACATTCCGTTTAGGAGAGAGGGTATTGGTAGGAGACTTCAGACATCCCAAAAAGCTTTGGATACCAGGCACTATTCTGCTGTGTAAAGGACCTCTGACTTACTGTGTGCAAGTAGGCCATCGACAAGTTAAAGTGCATGTCGATCACATGCTACCATCGAGGTCTTCAGAACAGCAGCGTGAAGGGATCAATGATGACATCTTTGATTGCTTGCCAGTTGGTGGAATGCAGAGAGCTAGAACTTCTGACCCAGAAGGCCAACCTGATCAAATTCAGGAAGCTCAAAGAGAACATCGCTATCCACAAAGGCAACGTAAAGCGCCACAAAGACTTAATCTTTAGGTCTTAGTAGTAGATAAATATTGTTCAAAAAAACATAAGAGTTAAATTTGTTGGTCACTTTAAAATAATGCATGTGTTTTAGGCAAGACCATGTTAAGTTTGGTTTATGTTAGGTTCCAGTCTTAAGAGGGATGAGTGTGGTATATTGGTGTATCTATGTTACATGTATTACGGTATATACATTGCACATGCGATGTGAGTGGTATCAGCGTCAGACTGGGAAAAAGGAGTTAAGAGAAAATACAGTAAAGACGCCGTATGTTATACCTCCGTGTCTCTCTCTTTCTTATTCCATAAAAACACTACACTCCTAAAGTTAATGTGTTTGTCACCCGTCATCAGTTCAGATAAAGAGCACAGCGTGCGATTAAGACAATACCACAGTATCTTACAAGATTGCATGCGTTAGCGATAAGTTGTGCTTCTGTTACTATGGATGATGAAATGCTCAGCGACCAGCTTATTGAAAAGGCATATGCTGTGCGGGAGAGACTTTTAGTGGAACAACCCATTTCTTTGGATGCTGATGGATCAAGCAAGCACTACATGATGCAAGTCTTCTTTGTGATACTGCTCTGGTACGTGGGGTGAGTTCAAAGACACAACATCACAAAAAGATTAAAGCAAAGACAGAGGAAGCTAAAATATTCTGCATTTGTAACAGGTGTGTCTCTAGAAAGCACTTGGTGAATGCATCTGATTGCCTGGTTTCTAAGCAAATTGCAATACATGTGGCAAAACCGGACACTTCGTGAAAGTATGCCGTTCATTCACACAGATTCGCAAGGTTTTTCCTGAAGTGCAGATATGCCAAACGAGGCCAGTCTGGCCAGTCTGCAGAGACAGAGCTCCTGGTTTACACTGGCTCTTCAGTCTTCATTCTGCCGGAGACATTTTACACGCGTCAATTCTCTACCTGCCCACTCACAGCAACTCGTGCACAGTTGGTCACATTTATGAGACAAAACATTTCAGTTTTGCGATGCTTGAAACCCAGTGTGTTATTTAATGTTGTTACTGCTACTGTTTCTCTCCACATTGTTAAAAATGTATCTGCTTTATTGCCATGGATGGACTCAAAGTACTGAAATGCACTATTTGCGATGAGTGTACCGATACTGTCAATGTTCCTGCTGCTCCATTCAGAAGTGTTGCTGATGCTGCATCAGTCGGTTGCAAAAAGGGATTTGTACGTGGGGACGCTGTCCTTGTCCAACAAAAATGTAGGTGACTTGTCTTTGCTGGACGTCAGGCAGTGTCAGAGGAGCTACAGTCCTTGCTGAAACAATGCATTATTGAGCAAGTCGATGCATCACTCTGGGTCTCGCCAATTGTTGATACTACAAAGAAAGGAGGAAAAATGATGCTGTGTGTTCAGCTTTGCAAGCCTAATAAAGCGTTAATAGTGGACAAAAACCCCTTACCTCATATGGACGAACTGCTCAGTGAGTTGAGAGGCACAGCAGTGTTTTCAACAATTGGCTTGCGCTTACCACCAACTTCCACTACATGTTGACAGACCGTTTTTATTACGCACAATGGACTGTTTCGTTAATGTCGCATTCCATATGGATGGGCTTCAGCTCCATCAGCATTCCAAAAAAATTATGAAGACTGTACTGAGGGATGAACCTGGAATGAGGAACAACCTAGATGATATAAAAGTCTTTGTTGCTTCACTAACTGAACAGAATACAATTTTGCATACTGTCACACAGCAGCTGACTGATGCCGGCCTGACACTGAACATGCATAAGTTCACATTCAAACAGAGTTCTCTAAAAATTCCTGGGCCATGTGGTTTCCAAGGAAGGAATTCTGCCTGACACTGCTCACACTAAGGCTATTGATGCTCCTGCTCCACATGACTTACCTTCCCTGTGTTCTTTTCTCGTTTTAATTTCACGGTACAGCAAATTCATTCCGAACTTTGCTACAAAAGTGGAGCCAATGCATGATTTTGACAGGAACACCACTGACACACAATTTGAATTCTTCAATATACTTAAAACAGTGCTTGTTGAGAGTTTAGTCCTCACTCTTTTTGACCCCTCTATTCTAACTATTGTGTGAACAGATGCATCTGATTATGGACTTGGAGGAGTTTTGACACAGGTCCATGCGGATGGTGTAGAGCAGTGTTTCCCAAGATTGTCAGGTGTTCCATCAAATTACACAAAATAAATAAATGCATGAAAAAAAAACAATTTCAGGGATCCAAACTCTTTTGTGATTGTGAAGAGAATTTTAATGTGCAAAAGTGAGTAATATTTATATGCGTTAAGGGTCATCAGATGACTCGTGTCAGCGCTGCAGAATACATTGAAGTCTATGAAGTGACTTCACTTTACACCAAAGTGTATTTCATGTCTTTGAGAGTACTAAGCAACAAGAAATATATAAAAACTGTCCAAATTTGTGAAGAGACATGGAATGTCTCATAATTTCTTTTAATTAAATATTACATTATCATTTACAAATATCAGAGACCCCAGTTATTGAACTCATTTAAATTCACCAATAAAATGCTTAGACCTAAACATAAATGAGTCCTTTTATTACTTTCTGCTATCAAAGCAACTGCACGCTTTTTCTCCTTCTTCCAAATACATATTTTCAATGTTTATTGTGCACACCTCCCACTTTTTTACATGGTAAACTCGTAAAATTACCCTTCTGTGTTGCTTTCTGCAACTCTTGTCATATGGAGGGTTCATGACGCTGGGTTCAGCCTCCAGAACCAAATTAAAACTGCCACGAGAAGACGTTTGTCCAAGGCAAAGATGCAAAATCTAAAGACCATTGCCTCAGCATCAGTCTCCCTTGATGCGTTTGATTATGCACATGTTTGAGTTGTCGACTGAGTTATGTTCAGTAAATTTTGTATGTATTTTGTTCATATTTTAATAGTATTTGATTATTGTAATAGTGCATTGTTAATATTTTAGTGGCCTCCGTTATCACTGCGGGGGGAAATAAAAACATTAATCTGCTTCATGTGGTGTCTCTGTTGTTCATCTGTTCTCTTCATAAATAAATAAATGCATAATCTGCTATATGCTCATGGTGTAAATTCATGATTAAAAATGAAAATGTGAAAGAAAATAAAACCTATTAAATGTATTATTATCATGAAAATATGAAAATCCGTCAAAATGATGGACGATGAAAAATTCTAACGCACTGTATGTGACTTGAGGAAATATTTTGACGATGGTTAGCCTATGTGGGATAGTGGTGTGTCGTAGAATTTTTTTAGTCGTAAAAAGTGTGCCGTAGCAGAAAAAATGTTGGCAAACAATGGTGTAGAGCGTACAGTCACGTTCGCCTCACGCACACTCACTGAGGCAGAGAGAAAGTACTCTAAAGTGGAAGAAGAGGCTTTAGCCTGTATCTGCACTGTGGAAAAATGGATGAATTACCTGTGGGGTCATCACTTTAAGTTGAGAACAGACCACAAAGCATTAACCACTTTGCTTTCCACAAAGGGAATCAGACAGGCTGGAATGCGAGTGGTGAGGTGGTCAGCTTTTTTTCTCATATAACATTGTGTACCGTCCTAGAGCTTAGAATCAGGCAGTAGACTGTTTATTGAGAATGCTTTAACCAGTGACCAATTAGCACATTGAAGAGCCTGAAATGGTTGCTGCAATCTTCTCTGGATTACCTACTCTGTGAGTGGTGGATTTTACCACAGCCTCTGAATCTTGGTCTGCTTAGAGCACAAATACTGAGGGATTGGCCAGAAAACAAGAGTGTAAACCTAGCTCTGTCTTCATTCTTCTCAATTTGTGATGCGTTGTCAGTTCACAATGGACTGATAATGCAAGGTGATCAACGTTTTTTTTACCTATTTCCCTACACTCAACACTTATCAATCTGGCCAATGAAACTCACCAGGGACTGGTGAGAACAAAACAAAGACTATGTGAATTCAGCAAACAGAATCTTTAGTGCAATCCCTGAAGTGTCCATTTCGAAGTGTCTGCAGTGCCAATTAAATGACAAACTGCAAAGACAGCACCTGCTCCACAACAGCCAGTAGATCTACCTGAGGGCCTATGGCAGAAACATGGACTTGACATTGTAGGTCCTTTTGAACGCATAACATCAGGTTGTTGTTTTAATATTTCATTAGTGGACTACTACAGCAAATGGCCAGAAGTGGCATTGTCACCACTTGTGTTGTCACTTCTTTTCTGCATTGCATTTTGCATGAGAAGGCAATCTGCTTTTTGTTGTGACAGACAATGGCCCTCAGTTTCTCTCCTCTGCATTCTCTGATTTCCTTGCCGAGAGGGGAATCAAGCATTAGCGCAGTGTGCACCATCCCCGATACAATGGTGCAGTAGAGCGCTGGAAACAGAATGCTCAAATAATGAATTATACGTTTCTGCAAAGTTATCGAGCAACACCCCACTCCACAACTGGTGTTTCCCCATCAGAGCTTTTGCACAATCGTAAAATGAGAACACAGTAGAACATAGAGAACATTTAGTATAAATCAATCTACCAATTCAATACAATATAACGCCAATAAATTGGGGCTAATATGATCATATTTCTTGGTTCTAGTAAGTAATCTAGCTGCTGCATTTTGAACCAACTGAAGTTTATTTATCAAACCTGCAGGGCATCCACCAAGTAATGCATTACAATATTCTAGTATTGAGGTCATGAATGCAGGAATTAGTGTTTCAGTATCAATTAATAAAACCTCATATGTATTAGCTTAATTGAAAGTCAGTAACTGTAATTTAGTAGTAGAAGTATTTTTTAAGGTTTTCTGTATTTTTGGGGTACTTAACATGCGTGAAATCTCTTTAAATTTTGCACAAACATCAGAGACGTCAGTCATTAGGTCTGGGCAAAGTGGCGGGGAAGGGGTGGTGGGGGGGGGGGGGTGCATTTTCTGTGGTGCCCCCTTGAAAATGGGCATGCAAGGAGGGCTCTGTGGCACCCCCATTTTCACCTACAGTCACCAAAATCGGTACATATATAGTTTTCATAAAGGTGGACAACTTTCATACTCAGTCATTAGCTCCACACAACTGGAAGTTGAACATTTTGGATTTTTTGAAAATTTCAGTCTCTGAACTTTTAAATACTCCACCTAGGGGATTCATGTGGCTGGCACCAAATTTGTGTAACATCATGCCAACCCATTTTAGATGTTAAACTGTGAACAGATTTTTGATATTTTGAATGATGTCACCATGGCCAAGCTGTACATTTATGGTGAAAATGGGAAACAGGAAGTGCCTTATAAATTCTGTGTGCATTGTGTGATTTTGATCAAAATTGAGATGTATTTTTAGTCTTGGGAGTTAATCACCTGGATGTGACTATTTTGGGTCATGGTCATAGCACCACCACCTGCAGCAGAAAGTGTGGCTCTTACAACAAACTTTAAATTAGTCCTCTTATATTTACCCAAATTGCTTCAAAAGTGTTTAGAATAATGTGAAATACCAAATGCACGTGTCCACCTTGCATTGTTTTCCGATAACCACCGGGTGGAAATGGACCCATGGTGCTTGTGCTTATCGTCACTGCTTGCAGTTATATTTAATAACTAGGCTCTGTTATGTTCACATGACCCCAACACGTTTTAGAGAGATACTATATGTGGATGCTCAGTGCAGCAATATTCGCTGCACATTCAAAAGAGCAGAACTGCAAGATTGCATATACACAACATCTATTTCATGACATTCAGGAGATTAAACCTTTTTTACTGCAAATATTTATTTAAGTAATGTCAGACAGAATCAGTAAAAGACTTTCATCTCTCCACAATATCTTACAAATATGGAAACATAACTCACAGCAGAGGATTTAAAATCTGATTGTGATCGTCTTGTAATGTTGATGGCTGTAACAGTAGTGCTGCATAAAAAAAGACTAAACCTAAAGCATTAAAGATGATTGAAGGTTATTCATAGCAAGCTATCATCACACAAAGACGTCCTCTCAATTAATTTTAGAACTGTATGTCCCATTAAAAACACCACCACTAAAACCTTTAATGTTGGTAGTGGATACCACTAATTGACTAATCAGTTGTTGGATGACTAATCAGTTTGTTTACCACCCTGGCACATCCCTAGTTCAAGACATATTGTGCCATGTTTGATGTCAATGTTGTCAGGCATCTTTGGTTTTCGCTCTGATGTATCAGACAGTGTTGCTCAACTATGTCACTGTCATCATTCTTCCATTACATTATTCTTTATTTAGTTTTTACTACAAAAAAAACTTTTTCTGCCCATAGGGGGTGCTACAACAAGCGTGCTCAACTACAATATTACTGTTCACTTCTTTATAAGTTAAGCTTTTTACATGAGGAAATAAATTACTGAGTGCACCTTTAAAATATTGATTAAACAACTCAAGCATATTTCAAGCATACCAGGGCTCCCTTGTAAAAGAGATTTGAATATCTTAATGGGACATCACCTGGTAAAATAAAGGATAAATAAAATAAAAATAATATTTCTGTATAATAGTGTAACAATCAAACATACTATCACTTTGTGTACCTTTAAAACAGATTAGTCTACAAGTCGTTTAGATAACAAACCAAAATGTCAATTTTGAAAATACATTGTCATGTGTACCTTGTAACTAGTCACGTGTGAGTGCTGTAAATCACTGTGATTTATAAAACGTTTAACTTTTCCTTCGCATAGCTTCTGTGGAAAATAACTTGATTGCTTGTTTTACTTTTGAAAGCTAATCATAAAACACAACACTGACTCAAATGAAAAATAAATGGTCTGTCCCATGAGCTGACTATATTTAGACGTCTTAGTCTCATTGTTTGTCTCAAATTTGTACTTCCCATTTAATGCAACAAGCGAAAACCAAGGGATGTCCAAACAATCATGTTCAAATGTATCCAGACATTTATTATTTAAAAACCTCTTATCCTGCAGTTAGTGAGGACTCAGCAAACAGATAAATGTTCCTGTAGTTTGGGGTCACAACTGATAAGACATCAAATAAAAGATGAAAGATATGTTTCTGTTTGTTTGTTGAGTCTCTTGAGCCCCAGGATCAGATGGTCATCCATCATGCCATCATTTTATTTGTCTTCTGAGAGAAAAGTTTGGCAGGAAGTGTACAAATCTGACAGTGTGTGATGAATCGGTGGCCAACTCATGCTGCTCTACACTCTTTAATATCATCACTCTAATCAGAGCTGTGACAGGCACAGACAGACACTAGTGTTTAACACAACAACTATCTTCAAGCTGACGTGTTTTCAGTTGGTGGTCATATGTTGGGCCAGAAGAGTTCAGTGACCTTTGTTCAACTCATTTATACAGACAATTTACTTACTATTACAATATCTGCTCATGTATAGTGGGGGTGCAGACATGTGAGGTCACTAGTGAAAATGGTTCTATCTTTCATACCGTAATTTCCGGACTATTGAGCGCACCTGAATATAAGCCGAACCCACTGATTTTTAAATAAAATATTATTTTGAACATAAATAAGCCGCACCTGTCTATAAGCCGCAGGTGCCTACCGGTACATTGAAACAAATTAACTTTACTCAGGCTTTAACAAAAATAAATAGGCTTTAACGAAACACGGTGTTGCAGCGGGGGCGTGGTGAAGCGCCCGTCCGGGAGAGAAAAGCGGTAAGGGCGCTTACACCTGAGCTAAATTATGTCTAACACCGGTGTCTAATTTCAGTAAGCATGGGGAGAGCGGCATAAAAAGGCAGCAGCCACAGAGCTGAGAGAGTGACACACGTCAGTCTAGTGTTGGCGCATAGAAGAATTGAGAAACTTTATAAAATTGATTGTAAACATTGCTGTGGCCATTAAAAGCCTTACCTGGAACGTCAAGTGCCCTGCTGAAAACTGTCACACTGGTGCCCGTGTGACAGTTTTCCCAAGAAGGACACGTGAAGCAGGGCACTTGAAATTAGACACCGGTGTTAGACATAATTTAGCGCAGGTGTAAGCGCCCTTACAGCTTTTCTCTCCCGGACAGGCGCTTGACCACGCCCTCGCTGCCACACACGGCTTGTAATAAAACATTAGCAGTAAACAGTAGCCTACCAAGAAAGTCATTGGTCACTATCTTCCTCCTCTTGTGCACATGAAACCACTGAAGTCATCTCCTTCGGTGTCGGAGTTGAATAGCCTCAGATTTAGATTTAGAGTCAATTCCTCACGCTGCTGTTTCCAGCGTCTTATCATCGACTCATTAAGACCAAGCTCCCGTGCAGCAGCCAGATCAATCGGCTTCAACTTGAAAGCAGCATCATATGCGTTTCTCCATGTCTTTGCCATGGTGAGGGTGACAAAATTACTACCGTAATCAGAATGATGGGAAGTTTGAGCGTGCTCGGTTTAATCTAAACAGTAAACAAAAAAGTTGTTTTGACCTTAACCCGTTCGGCAATTTCATTGGTCTAATGAAAGCTTCACGCCGCCAAAAAACTGAGCGCGTCACAGAATGTTTTTTTTTAATAAAATTTGAAAGTGGGAAAAATCCATATATTAGCCGCGTCATTGTATAAGCCGCAAGGTTCAAAGCGTGGGAAAAAAGTTGCGGCTTATAGTCCGGAAATTACAGTAGTTTTAATTTAATGTCAAGGCAATAACTGCAATAACAGAATTTAAGTTTGTGAATACAGACATAGATGTAGACTTTAACAAAACTGAAACCCTCAACAAATTATCAAAAACAATGTCTTACCTTATCGTACATGTACTGCAAAACCCCAAAAGTGGCCTTTCTCTCAGAGTTGGCACTAAGGAAGGTCCTCACTAGGGCATCAATGTCCAAAGTGTCCAAAATGTCTACATTAACTTGCATAAGAGCAAGGTGCGTCAGTCTTTTTTGAGTCACTGTAGAGCATAACAATGTCTTTAAATGGCACAGGGTGGAGAAAGGTCTCTCAGATGAAGCAGCTGAGAGGGGAAAACGTCTCGGGTTACATGTGTAACTGAAAAAGGCGGAACGAGATGTTGCGCTGCTAAGCGCTATGGGGAACAGCTTTCACTGTGAGCCGAGCTGAATAATGTGTGGTACACGTCAATGAACATTGACCGGAATTTATAGCCTCGGCTGGTGTAATCATTAGATGCACCTGAGGCCAGGCTATAAATGGATACGTCACCAGGTGTCGTTAGATACTTCTTTTTGAAGAGCAGTCCTGGGACGTCCCAGTGCGGCAAAGCAGCGCAACATCTCGTTCCGCCTTTTTCAGGGAACAAGGGTTACACATGTAACCCGAGACGTTCCCTTTACAAAAGGCTTCACTACGATGTTGCGCTGCTAAGCGCTACGGGGAACGCAATACCCACGCCGCCGCACTTGGGGCTGTCCGGACCCCTACGGTTGTGCAGTGTACTCACAAAAATGCGAGAGGTCTCAGACATGAGCTTGAGATGTCGACTCAAGGGCATAAGAGCCCGGAGTAGCTTAAACATCTAAACCATTAAGTTTTTGATGAATGTGTGTGGAGAGGACCAGTCTGCCGCATCACAAACCTGTTCAGGCATGAGCTGAGATGTCGACTCAAGGGCATAAGAGCCCAGAGTAGCAAAGCATCTAACCCATAAAGTTCGATGAATGTGTGCGAAGAGAACCCTATCGCAACAAAAACTTGTCATAAAAACTGATGAATGTGAGCGGAGAGGACCAGCCTGCCGCATCACAAACTTGTTCAGGCATGAGCCGAGATGTCGACTCAAGGGCATAAGAGCCCAGAGTAGCAAAGCATCTAACCCATAAAGTTCGATGAATGTGTGCGAAGAGAACCCTATCGCAACACAAACTTGACATAAAAACTGATGAATGTGAGCGGAGAGGACCAGCCTGCCGCATCACAAACTTGTTTAGGCATGGGCTGAGATGTCGACTCAAGGACATAAGAGTCCAGAGTAGCAAAGCGTCTAAACCATAAAATGTGATTAGTGTGTGCGGAGAGTGCCAACCTGCCGCACCACAAACTTGTTCGGTGTCAACTCAAGGGCGTAAGAGCCAAGAGTGGCAAGAACATCCAAACTATAAAAGTTTAATGAATGTCCGCGGAGAGGACCAACCTGCCGCACCACAAACTTGCTGCAGAGGGAGACCTCTAGCCAAGGCTTTAGAGGAGGAGAGCCCTCTGGAAGAGTGCGCCCTAAAACCTACTGGCGAAGCTTGAACACGTGCCTCGTAGGCCCGGGCAGTAAGGTCCCTCACCCAAAGTGACAACCCGGTCACGGCTTCAAAGTGAAGAACTGCTGTCCTGACTTTACGCCACTAGCAAATGCGGTGGACATAATTCTGAAGGGCACAGACTGGACAAAGTCTGAGTAGTCTTTAGCTGCTCCGGCATTACAAATGGCAGGGAGCAGAAGGCTTAGAGAATGCCTGGCCAAGGGTCGAGAAAGGCACCTTGGGCAGGTAGTCAGGGTGAGGGTGCAAAGAATGCTCCTGGTCCTACCTGGGGCAACTCAAAACAGGCCGGCAAAAGAGACAGAGCCTGTAGGTACCCAAGTCTCCTTAGAGACGTAATTGCCATATGAAAAACCATCTTGAGAGTCAGAAGTCTACCAAACGCTGACTCTAGAGGTTTTACAAAGGGGGGTCTTACCCTATGAAGAGGTCCTAGCAAGGATGCCTCTTAGAGGGCACCCTGCCCACCAAGGCATGGCAAGCCGAAGTGGAAGCCACATAGAACCTGGCAGTGGCGAGGCAAGTGCCCGCTGACAGTTCTTTCCACAGAAAATCCACAACTGAAGCAAACTGGCAGTTAGCTGGTTCTGTAATTTGAACTTATTTGAAGGAAACGCATGCAGGCGCATTTGTGCCATGTATGCGCCACCACGATCAGCACCCCCGAGGGGGGGGGGCTGGGTGACTCGGGGAGAAGTAGAGTAGACATTGCGCTATCAACAGAGGCGAAGAGGTCCTCTTCTGCCCTGTAAAATCTACCCAGATCAGTTCCAAGGGAGGGAGCCCTAGCACTTGCAATGGTCTCGATAACTTCAGGAGAAAGCCCTGTGAACCTCAGTTGGTACCCTACAGGGGCCAAGCATGAAAGGTTTCACAATTCGGGCCAGGGATGAATATGCCCCCTGAGCCTGAGAAAGAAGGCCCTACCTGTTCGGAATCGCCCAAGGCGAGCCGTCGAGGAGAGATATTAACTCCGAGAACCATATCCTGTTTAGCCTGTTTAGCAACATTAATAGGAGGCAAGACCCTTGCTGGTGAACATTGCCAAGACTCCCGGGAGCAGAGAAACCGGGGAAAGAAACGCATACAGACGCATTCTGGGTCATGCATGTGTTTTAACGTCCAGACCCAAGGGGGCTGGGTGATTTCAGGGAGAAGTAGAGGAGACATTGCGCTATTCATAGAGGCGAAGAGGTCCTCTTCTGCCCTAAGATCTCACCCAAACTTGTTCCAAGTGGAAAAAGCCTGGCATTTAAAAAGGTCTCGATAACCTCAGGAGAGAGCCCTGTGTCCCTCAGTTGGTACCCTTAGGGGCCAAACATGAAAGATTCCACAATTTGGGGCAGGGATGAAATATTGCCCTGTGCCTGAGACAGAAGATCCTTCCTGTTCGGCATCGCTAAAGGCGAGCCATTGAGGGAAGAGATTAGCTCCGAGAACCAAGCCCTGTTCGGCCAGCGCTGTGCTATCAGTAAGAGGCAAAAACCCTTGCTGGCGAACTCTGGGCAACTACTACCTTAGGGTGGAGTTCTTAACTCCCCCGTTGGTATTTTCTGTCTGGACCATAAATCTGCTCCCATATACGGGCATCCAGGAATATAATTGACCTGAGTGACAGGAGCTTGCCCTGGACCCTAAGGAGAACCCAACGTGTCAGAAATACAGCTGACAAGAACGTGGGTCTCCTTGATGATTTATGTAAGAGGCTACCGCTGCATTGTCCACCCGCACCAAGACATGGCAGCCTCAGGAGGAGGTATTTCAGGGCCAGAAATACAGCCATCAACCCGAGACAGAGACTGTGACAACCGAGCTGACGACCCTCCTATCCACTTAAGCTGGACGACCACTTAAGGCCGCTACCCCGCCCATCAGGGAGGCGTCTGTCGTTAGCAGCCTGCGACAACAAGACGCACCTAGAGTGGGACCCAAGGCAGAAAACCGGGGTCTGAAGCGCGTAACCCTATTTAGCCTAGGGGTTTTGGCCCTTGGAAGAAATCCCCTGGCTTTTGGCCACATCAAAAAACGGTCTCATGAGCAGAAGGCCCAGAGGGATCACTGTGGACGCATTCGCCCTGAGACCTGGAAATCATTGATACTGATAACAGTGCAACCTTGACCTAGCCTGACTTTGCTCAGGGTGATCTAAATGGACTCAATCCTAGCGGGAGACAGTTGTGCCCGCATTGAGATTGAACTCCATACGATGCCCTGATGCCCTGACAGTGTTCTGAGTGGGAGAGAGGACGCTTTTCTTGGCGTTGAGCCTCAACCCCAGAAAAACAGATGAGCTAAGACGATGTCCCTGTGCTGAACTGCCAGTTCCTGGAACTGCGCTAGGATCAGCCAGTCGACTACATAATTCAGAATGCAGATGCCCCAGAGTCGCATGGAGCCAGCGCTACATCATGCATCGTGAATGTGCGGGTAAAAAGGGCTAGGCTGAGTGAAAGAACCTGACCCTGGAAGACTTCGCCCCCGGAAGTGAACCTCAGGAACTTTCCATGTTGTGGCAGAACTTCTAAATGAAGTATAGAAGTGCGTCATAAGATCGATGGTGACCAGCCAAACGAGTTGTAGGGCTTGAGACACGACCGTCTTGACAGGCATCATCTTGGACTTGAACACCCACGGGTAGTTCAAGCTTTAAGATCTAAGCCAGACGCCACCCCTCACCCTCCATGGGAAACGGGAAGTATTTAGTATAATAACCTAACTCTCTCTCTGGAAGGGGAACACATACCATGGCCCCTTTAACCAGGAGATTGAGTTATATATTTTTACATAAAAAGAAATCTGGTTCACGGTAGTGAGAACATGCCGTTGAAACACGGAAAAGTGGCGAGTGAATTAAATCCTGACGCTCTTATAAGACCCACAGAAAATAATATATCCGGCAGAAGTTCCCACGCTGCCACGATCTCTGAGATGGGTATTATATTTTAACACTTCCTGTTGAGGGGTTGTCGAGTGTTTCGAGTCCTGAATAAAATGCAGGAACAGTGAAAACACCCAACTGGGCGGAACAGCATAGTGTGCAGAGCAGCATAGTGTGCAGAGCAGCACCAGCCTGACCTGCTGCTTGATAAGCCCTTCCCACTAAAGTGGAGGTTGTCCTACAAGGCTTTGAGGGGAGAGAGGGCTTCTTAAGTGACGATGCCGAGCCCGGCAAGAGATAGCCCGCAAGCGTCTCTTCGACCGGCGGCATCACTGAATACAGTGATATATATATATATATATATATCACTGAATATATGATATATATATATATATATATATATATATATATATATATATATATATATATATATATATATATATATATATTTTTTTTTTTTTTAGGGGTTCTCCATGAGCGAAAAAGCTCTTCATGGAGGTTATCAAAGAAGGGAAGGAACCCATGAGGCATTCCCTTTCTTAGACTGGAAGATAAAATCTATCCCCTAATTTGGAGCGTTTGGGGGTCTCTTTTTCGCGTGACCAGACCAATTTGGCAACCGCACGAGTAACAACATCGAGCAATTCCTCCGTAGATTTTTTATCGCGGACGGAAAGCTCGGAGGCGGGAAGAGAATAGCGATCCACCTCATGATCCGACAAGCGTCGAGATCATCTGAAGAAACAGCTGGGTTTGGGGAGAGAGTGAGAGAAAGGGATCAACCCGTCTCTTGCTCCTCAGCCAAAACCATGCAAGAGCCCCACGAACGATCTTCTTTTCGAGAGTGCTGACTCCCGGAAGCAAGCGAGGCGAGCACGACGCACTCTGCCTGTTAAAGCAAATCGCAGTGCTCGCACCCACCCTGCTGCAACGCGAGAGCAGCGTGCTCCCAAACAAACAGCAAAAACTGATGTGTGTCGTCTTCAGCTATAGAGCGAGAAGAGGGGAACACGCACCGTTTGCGGCTTTCAGTCATTCTCTCTTTTTTTTAGAAATATATATATATACATAATATTTTCTAAACAGAAGAGAAAAGAGAACAAAGAACAAAGAACAAAGTTCACTGCACATTGTCTAACTGATTCTAACTCCTAACAGAGGAAAGAAAGTTTTGACAGGGTGTGTGAAACACACAGAAACAGAATCGCTCTGAAAAAAGAGTTTCTAACGACACCTGGCGACGTATCCATTTATAGCCTGGCCTCAGGTGCATCTAATGATTACATCAGCCGAGGCTATAAATTCCGGTCAATGTTCATTGACGTGTTCCACACATTATTCAGCTCGGCTCACAGCAAAAGCTGTTCCCCATAGCGCTTAGCAGCGCAACATCGTAGTGAAGCTTTTTGTAAAGGAAACACATTTTCAAATTCTTTGAAAATATCCCTTCTTTGCAGTTTGAGTTTAGGCATGCCTGCAGCTACATCTTGTATATTGTTTGGGGGACACTCTCATATGACGTCTACAAGCATTTTCTTTTGTTATTTTGTGTTTATTTTGATCATTCATTTGAGTACAAACATATAGTATATTTCATGTTACATATAGTGCTCAATGCAATCACAAAGTGTCTTTACAAATACAGGTATGTACATTTACCTAATGTGTTTTAAATATGTATTGTACTCCAGGTTTGTTTAATTGTTTCAAAGTATAACTTTTTTCTTTTACAACAGAAAATAAA
Organism: Xyrauchen texanus; assembly: GCF_025860055.1. Lineage (NCBI taxonomy): Eukaryota > Metazoa > Chordata > Actinopteri > Cypriniformes > Catostomidae > Xyrauchen > Xyrauchen texanus. Next base: position 37,367,266 of record NC_068315.1, read on the forward strand.
TAAAAATAAGAAGGGTACCAAAAGAAAGAAGAAAAAAATAAATAAAAGGGGGGTAACTATATACATCCAGGGAGAGAACATGTGTCCTAGTTAGATTCCATCCTTAACAACCTCAAATGACTTATTATTGTAATCTCAAGTGACTTATGAGAATTATTATTACATACACATGCAGACATATATTATTAACATATACATTATATATTAATCTTCATCTATTTAAGTATAGCAGCAAAATGTGACCTTCTTTCTGATACATATTCAACCCATTTCCTCCATTTTTTCAGAAAAACATCTTTCTTCAAATTAACAACAAAAGTTATCTTTTCCATCATATACATTTCAATGGTCACATCTATCCAGTCATCTAGTGTCGGTCTCTCTTGTTTTAACCATTTGCGTGTGATTGCCTTCTTACTGGCTGCTAAAAGCATGCACATCAGGTATTTATTATCTGCTGCTACAATATCTGAACATACACAACCAAAATACAGTAATTTGCGTTCTAGAGGCATGTCTCCTCTAAAAATATGTTCAAGACCATCCTGTATTTATTTCCAATATTCTTGAATATGTAGACATTCCCAAAATATATGGTAATGGTTTGCTTCATTGCATCCACAGTTTCGCCAACATTTTGGAGTGTAATTTCCATATCCTTCCAAGGAGCGTTATAATGTGGGTCACACCAATATACCACTGTCCTAATTTGCACTGCTGTATAATAATCTTTTAATGAGGGAAGAGCCCACCCTCCTTTATCCTTTGGGAGCTGCAATGTTTTAAAGCATACTCTGGGCTTTTTCCCTTGCCAAATAAAATGTGAAAGCATTTTATCCCATTCTGTGAATTGTTTTCCGGTAATTTCTACAGGTAGACATTGGAATAAGTAAAGATATTTTGGCAATACATTCATTTTAATTGCTTCAATCCTTGAACTAAAACTAAAAAAGGGAATTAGATTCCATTTGGCTAAATCTACTTTGATTTTTAAATTTAGTGGATCAAAATTCTTTCTTTGTAATTTTTCTATGTTTTTCGTCAAATGGATACCTACATATTTAAATGATTTTGTATGCCATTTTAACAAATATGTATTTTTAATATTTACAGGGGGATTATAATTATATGAAATTATTTCTGTTTTATCAATATTTAATTTATATCCGGAGAGAGGGCCAGAATTCTGAAATTTTTCCATGAGTTAGGGTAAAGATTTGGTTGGATCTCCAAGATAAATCAGTATATCATCTGCATAGCAGGCTATTTTGTGTTCCACTCCTTTTATACTGATGCCTTGGATTGTTTTATCCTGTCTAATGCTTTGTACTAAGGGTTCCAAGTATAGTGCAAATAATTGAGGGGACCATGGACATCCTTGCCTAGTGCCTCTTTCCACTGTAATTGACTTTGATAAATACCCATTAATCTTTATCTTTGCAGTTGGTGTATCATAAAGTGCCTGTATACTTCTAATTATAACTTCATGAAAGCCAAATTTGCGTAGAACCTTATAAAGATAGGTCCAGCTAACTGAATCAAAGGCTTTTTCAGCATCTAAACTTAGAATTATTGATTTTAATTTATTTTTCCTGATATGATTCATAACTTGCAATGTACGCCTAATATTGTCCTGTGTCTGGCGCTGACGAATAAAACCTGCTACAAGCATTTTCAGCTGGAGTTCTAGTCAGCATCTATCAGTGTAGTTGCAAGGGAAGGTGAAAGGAGTCCACTTGAACTGTTTGGTCCTTGTTGACTGCCTTAATAACCACCTTCATACCATCGATGTAGAATCTTCTCTTTAGCACCAAATCAGTGGCATCTTAAAACTCACATCGTCATGGGTGTTGTGCTAGCACCTCTGCTGAGTGCCTGTAAAGGATTGGGTTTAAACTCATCCGGTTCTCAACAACAGTATTATTTCGAAATTTCCTCCTAAGTGATTCAGAACAGTCCAAGGCACCCAGTGCACTGCCTTTTGTATTTTTTTAATTCCTGGCTACCAACTCTCAAAGACTCAAAGTGTTTCACAACACAGAAGGCTGAAGTAGGTTCTCGCATTCAGAGCCTGTTAATAGAGGCCTCCAATCTTTGCTCTTTCTTCAACCCGCACACTTTTGTAGTCCTTTAGCCATTTCAAAGTTGCAAGGATTTCTCTGTATGCACTACAAACTCACTTGACAGATATTGTCTGTATGCACCATCTTGTTGGACACATAAGAGCATAACATTGACTTGTAGAGCTTTTTGCATTTGGATGACTCCTGTATCACTACAGCTATGCCCTCAACAAAGATAATTGACTCTGCAACAAGGCCCACCTCACTGGCAACCTCTCCAGCAAGTGGATGGCACAGTGTACAAATAAAGATTAAGGACATATTTAGTTGAGTTGTGCCTGGACTCCAGAAAATATTCTAAAAATATTACTAGCTCCATCAAAACAGTAGCCCTGAACCCATTGAATAAGAAGGTTCAGCCTGAGAAACACATCTTTGACGTATTTGAACACGATTTCAACACTGCTGTCAGGAGCATTATAAAATCATAGGCGCAACAACTGTGTGTAAAATTCACTTTCACACAAATCATGAGACTTTATAAACCCTTTTTTCACACTACTACTCATACACTGCTATATTATGATATCCAAACACTTTTCACACAGAGACTATAACGCATCATTTGAAAAACTATACATTTTATTGCTTGTAATACAGACCCACCAACATTTACACACTTATTCCCATGTTATTATCTTCCATGGCTCATCTGACAGTGTTGGACTATGGATTCGGACGTTGTATGCTTCATATATGGTTGTTTCGGGGAAAGAGAAGGTTGGGGAATAAATTGTGTGTGTGCCCACAAACTGGGATTTATGATGTGAAATGTGCTCCGGTTCTGGCACAAGATTAGTTATATACGCACAAAAAAAGTTTTATACACAAGGCGAAATTCTCTTGACAAGTTTAGTAAGAATCATTCAAACAGTTCTACTCATCTTATTAGTACATGACATCTACTAAAAAAAATCCTCCCCAGCAAACTCAATGAACTCATAAAAAGTTATTTAAATTAAATAAGAAAAAAGCTAATTGTCCATTGTTGCCAAAGGTTTGACGGAGGTTCACCACTACTGGCGAAGAGCTGCAAACTTCTGGCAAACATTTGCGGCGAATCATAAGCTCAATTTGCGGCAAGTATGCAGCTAGTTTAGATTTTTTGCAAGGGGTGGTGTGGCCTACTGATAAAACCTAATAAAAATCTGTTGAAGCTGTTTGAAAACACGTTGACTTCTTCAATGATTAATTCAATTGTAATAATAGTAGTCACAGTTTCAGAAATTAATCAGACTTTAAATGAAGTGCAGTCTCCATTGTCATCAAACAACTTTATTATTTTTTTATTTTATTTTTCATGCAAGAGAATAATTGGCTGAATATATTCTGGCTGTGGCAGTTATCCTATTTTTTTTTTTAGATTTGTTTCTGTTTAGGGCAATTTTTCACACAGACAGCATCAGCATACCCAAAAACACACATACAGAGGTTTTAATTTATCTTTATTTTCACTCTATGCATGTTTCGCGTGCCACTCAGTCAGAAAATGATGAGTTTGATGAATTCTTCAGCATTACAAGCGTTCCCCCAGGGCCACTGCTGTAGGGCTGTTTGTGTATATAATGTAGAAATCCCTTATGGCTAAGGGCATCATTCAAGGGGTTGAAAAAAAAATTACACATGAAAAATGGGATTCTGGGACTGGAGGCGAGTGGCGGCACAGCGTGCTGTGTGTCAGATGCATTTTAATTTGATCCAGTGCCACCACCTGGAACCAAACCAGCATGCTACTCATCCTCGTGGAATAGTAATGAAGGGAAAGTACTGTACTCGTAAATCTGCACGCACTTGCATGTATGCAAATGTTCCTTTTCTTAATTCTGACTACGTTTAGTGCTTTTCACCCACTTCACTTGAGAAAAGCAAATTAGATGTGCTTGCTGCTAATGCAGACACCTAAAAGAAAGACATTTCACACCACAAATGAATCGCATCGAAATGTGCCAAGTTCTCAGACGTTAAATGATGTGTTTAAACCTCCTCATTGACTGTTTCTTTGAGTAAATTAACAATTAATTAAATTAATCTTCCAAATCATGTCATTAAATGAGGTTTCATTGATACTGAAAACTGAGAATTTACAGTGACGATGTGGATCGTAATATTGGTTTTTACAGGTGAGCCATTTTTGTGTGTTAATTAGCATCTAAAGGAATAGATTTTTAATGATTGACATTCCATCCTTCCTCTCGAGGCAGCTGGATATTTTTTATACACTGTAGCATACAGTAACTAAGACAATAGACTCATTTACATGGTATTGAGTGGGCTATCACGGTTTTATTTATAGGCCTACTGCTGCTTTTGTTGGGTTCCTTTTTGAAAGGACAAAAATGATTCTGAATTTTGGTGGCCAAATAATACATAAGGTATGGAGCCATGAACAACAGTGCTCAGGAACAACATGATATTAACGATTCATTGATTCATTTTACTTTCTTATTACATGTTCCTGGTCTTATTTAGCACAATTCATCAGTGAATGTTACAGCAAAGAAAAACTCTTTGTCATTTAAAAAAAAAAAAACAATAATCTGAAACAACTTTCCTTTGCAACAATAGTCAAATAACTGTGTAAACACTGTTTAGACTACTGTTGTAGGTAATGTAGCCTTTCTGATATGTTTAGTTGCATTCATTTAACGTTTTTCAAATGAAGGTACAGCAATAGTGGGTTATCCCATGTTAAATTTCAGAAATGTATTTTTTTTTTTTACTTTTTAAAGCCAAAATATCAATTGCCATCTATCGTTATTTCATTATTTTGTAACCATTATTTTGTAGAGGGATTTGAAAATTATTATTATTATTATTATTATTTTTATAATATTAAAAGCTTGGAAATGTGTCAGTGTCATCATTTTATATTTACTGAGAGACTCAACTGATTACTAAAATCAGTTGACTTCAGCACCACTTGTTGCATTATAGGCCAATGTCCAAAAATTGAAGGAAGAAAAATATATATATGTAAGAATTACCCTTGCGATTACAAAGGGTCGCTATGTTTGTTTATTGTTCACTTCATGTCTTTCATTTGATTTTGGGTTTTGTTGTTCTTTTCCTTGTCTTTGTTCATTGGTTCTTGTGTTCATTAGTTCCATGTGTTCCTTGTTTGCTAATAGTCTCTGTGTATTTGATCCCTGTGTTTTCCTCTGTTTATTGTCAGTTCTTATCAATTCATGGCTATAATGGTTTGTCCTGTTCTTATGTTTTTGGTTTCTTGTGTTTAGTTTTCTGATTTTTAATTAAAAGCCTGCACTTAGGACGCCATGTGAAGGGCAGACATGTGAGCGACAGCTCTGAGCACTTTGCTAATTAAAAAATAATTATTATGATATAATCTGATGAAATTCGATACACCCAGTAACACATTTGTTGTTTGAGGTAAACATGGCAAAGAAGTCAAAATCCTGAAGCTCTGGAGATATTAAAAGACACTTACGTGTTCAAGAAGAAAGCCCAGACAGGCCGGTGGACCGAGGACTCGATTTGGGTGTGGCGTCAGGAGAAGAACTTGGAGGATCTTGCTGTAATACGTTAATCGATTTCGGCCATGGAAAAAAATGGTCACAAGAGAAGCGGATGCTGAGAAATTAATCGATTATATGGAGTCATCGGAAAGGGAATTATCCGCTAATCTGCCTGTGAACAAGATAGACTTGGAAAAATAGGAAGATTTGGAAAATGGTCAAATGAATAATTTGCTGATTATTGGAATTCCTGATCATGAGGAAGGCAGAGATATGGTGACGATTCTGGACATGCTCTTCCCGAGTCTGCTCGACTAACATGCCATAAGTTCGAAATCGAGCGACCTCACAGAGTCCTGGCTCAGAGATCTGCGGAGGGAGACAGGCCAAATTTCTGAGATCATCAATTTAAGTTCTCGTGTTGCACCAGGCGAGGAGCAAAGGAAAGCTTTCTTGGAAGAATCACAATATTTTTTTGTTCACAGACTGCAAACTCGACAAGAGAGAAATGTGATCTTTCAAGGAATTCACGAAACTCTTGCATCAGCGTAAGAAAATTTTTTCACTGATGTTTCTGGCCAAATTGAGAATAAACACTAAGGTTGGCCGCAAATTATTTACATGTCCCTATCAGGCAATGTCTTTTATCGAATCTATGGGTGAGTAATCCTTTGGGTGTTTCTCTTGTGAGTGGATCGACTCGCTGCACTGACTCTGGCTTTTGAAGGAAGCTGGGTGCCATTTTTGTTTCTTTTTGTATTGCTTTGCTGATCGGCTGATGTTTTTGTTTTGTGGAATAACTACTTTCTTCGAAGGCTGAGGAAAGCACATCTCCCACCCCCCATCCTCACTACATTCTGTAGAGGGACTATTGAGAGCATTCTGAGCAGCTGTATCAGTGCCTGGTTTGGGACTTGCACCGTTTCGGACCGAAGCATTCGGGCCCTCACGGCCAGACTGTGTAACAGCTTCTTCCCCCAAGCCATCAGACTCCTCAATACTCAGAGACTAGACTGACACACACACACACACTCACACACACACATGTCCTGAGTTGCACTTTAATTATTGTCACTTTATACCTGGCTGCTACCTCAATAACTGCTATGTCCATAGAACACTATCTCATAGTATGTTATTACATTTGGCATTTTTAGAAACTGTCATCTTTTTGCACTACTGTGTACTGGTCAGTGCTGCACTTTCTCTCAATGTCTCTCACGCTGCCTATTGTCCTGTTCATTTTTAGTAATTTATTGTACTGTCCTGTACTTTGTGCACACGTTTGCACGTGCACTTTATGTAGAAATGTTATTTAGTCTGTGTAGTCTCATGTGGTTCTGTGTTTGTCCTTTGTTGTTTTTATGTAGCACCATGATCCTGGAGGAATATTTTCTCGTTTCACTGTGTACTGTACTAACCTTATATGGTTGAACGACAATAAAAACCACTTGACTTGTCTTGCCTTATAAAGTTGATGGACTGTATAAGTCATGGTTTATACTTTAATGTGGCCTCCGAGTGAATTGACCCATGACCATACGAGGGATGTGATTTGATTTCCTTTTGTGTTGGTTCCGCCTAGCGTCTGGAGCTTGATCTGTTGAATAACACTACTCTGGAACAGTTGTAGATGACTCTGTTCGTTGCTTGTGCTTATGCCTCCTGTTTGCTGGAGTATGATTTGTGGAGTATTTCCGTGGGACATTGGGATGACGGCGTCATTTGCTACACTCATAACAGCTGGCTCACTGATCATTTGTTAGTTTGTCAGAGGAAACTGAACTAATTTATATCGGCTGGAATTTGTTTTATGAAGGAACACACCTTGTACACAGTTCTGTGAATGAATCATTAATCACATTATTTGTGTTTACTCTGCCTATTGGCTGGGGTTTATTTTACAATATATTTAATAATATGTAATTTTGGCTTTCAAATTTCTGAGGCAGAATCGTGCAATCCGATAGCAAAGTTGTTGCGGGGGCATACTCGTAGGAGTATATAGACTCTTTGAGTTTACAGGGATTGACGCCGGTTGGCGTGTGTGGGGTTAATGGGCACGTTTTTCATTTTTCTGTTTTTTTTCATCGGGGGAATTTCAGGGTTTTATTGTTGCATTAATGTTGAAATGTGGTCTTCATAATTTTGTTTTTGGCACATAATTTACTTTTTCTATTATGTCAAAATGTCAAATGTTAATATGAGTGTACTATCTCTCTCCACATGGAATGTGAATGTGTTTGGGCACCCCATAAAAAGAAGGAAGGTTATTACTTTTCTTAAACATAAGAAATATGATATTGTGATTCTTGAAGAAATACAAATTCACCTGCAGGAAGCTGAAAAATTTGGGAAGATATGGGTTGGGCATGTTTTCTTTAGTGCTGGCTCAAGTAAGAGCAGGGGAGTCATTACATTGATAAGTAAACATCTACAATTCAAATATCTCAAACTGTTTAAAGATCAATTAGGGAAAGTAATTATTGTTTTGGTAGAAATTCAGGGGCAAAGTCTTATTTTGGCTAATATTTACGCACCTAACGCTGATGATCAGGGCATTTTTATAGATCTTGAAGGGATGTTGCAAGGCTCCAGGGCCTTATAAGCTTTTGCTTTACACAGATTATATTTTATTATTTGGCTCCGACCATACTAGATTTATGGCTTTCCTCCACAGAATCATTCATTAATTTTCTAAGTTCTCAAGATATAGTGTTAAATGGTAAATATGTTAAATATGAAGCTCTGACAGCATACTGCCTGGTAACGGGTTTCCAGCCGGGCGCCTTCCACTAGCCCAAATATGGCATTAAGTATTTGGGCAGTTTATTCCCAGCAAATTTGTCTGATTTATTTAGAGTTAATTTTTACCCCTTAATAAAATGTTTGAGTGATGTGGGCTTCATTACATTTATCTATGTTTAGGAAGGTTAATGTTATTAAAATGAACTGTATTCCAAAATGTAACTTCCTGCTACAGTCTCTCCCTGTAGATGTATGTTAGATGTGTATTACTCCCTGCTAATTCATAATCTGGGGAATGAAGCTTTAACTTCAATCAAGAAACTATGAGAGAAAGATATACACTTGGTATTGGAGGAGGGAGTGTGGGGAAGGATTATAAAAACATCAAGTCTGCACTAGAGACGCAAGGGTGCCTTATGAAATTCAAGATTTTACATAGATTTTATTGGATCCCCTCTAGATTGTATAGGCTTTGTCTTAAAGACACAACCACCTGCCAAACAGAGGATGGAGACACAGTGCATGTTTTTTGGTGGTGTGTTGCGATCACCTTTGAGATCACCCGTTCTCTGATGGAGGGATGAGTTGACACTAGGGGTCACCCATGGGAGCCCAGACATCTCTGATCTTTGAGAAAAGATCCCCCGGACATACAGGTATAAAAGGAGTGTTGCTTGCAAACACAGACTAAGGTTATGCACTGAGGAGCCGAGCCAAAGACCCAGCCATTTCAGTGGTTGGTTCAGTGTTGTGGCAAGAGGGACACAACGTCTCATTCCCTCCATCAGTAACCGAGACGTTCACTATCACCTTGACACTAGGGGCCCCAATGGAAAACGGCACAAGAACTGAACTGGGTTACGTAGACTGGTGGTGTGAGACAGGCAGAACTCTGTGTGCCTCATAGCCAGCACAGCAAGCCTTCGTGTAACTACCCCCAACACACTGGCAGGCATGTAGCAGTCCCCTACACCTCGGGGAGCAGATAACTGCTCAGAAGTTTAATAGACTTCTCGCTATTGTTCTCCCCCAAAAAATGAACACATTTTTCAGCTGGGGGCCATATAAGGGGGGTGTCTCTCCAAAGACGGGGACACCGCATAGACCACACCCGGCCACGAGAGGGGTGGGGGGACTTCTAAGTAGAATACAACACATGGTCTTTCTGGGTCCACATTATGCGGAGCAGCACCGGGGTAGGTCCTACACAGGGAGGGGAGGAGTTACTACAAACACGGTGACCAGAGAGAGAGGGCCCTCTGCCTAAGGAAGATGCGGTTTACCAGCGGGGAAACCATTTTGCAGAATATACATCACACAGTGTAACTCAAAGTGGTGTCACCACTTACTCGTCAGCCGCTGGGCTAAGGAGGAAGAATGTCCAGGGTTCACACTTTTTTGCAAACGCAACTGGGAAAAAAGCACAAGTTTTCACCTCAGGGGAGTGGAATGGCGATATGCACAAATGGTACACCCGGCCAGATGACCCGAACTTACCTGTTTGTGTCACCTAATAACACACGGGACAAAACAAATTTGAGCTCACATGGAATGACTGCAATAGCATATAAATGACAGATTTGAAAAAGAAGCATTTCTGCTGGAGATGCTCTGGAGAGTGTACTTGACTTTCAGCCTCCATGTGCCGGTGGTCCTTCAGGTGGGGAGTAGTCCACCACAATCCGAAGCAAACATACATTCAGCTCTGACTAACCCACTTTTCACAATCCAGTCAATTACTGATAGAACATAGTAAAACTCAAGTCAAGTCCGTTTTATTTCTCTGTGCATATTGTGTTTGTCTAAGTCAGAAATTTGTGAGAATACTTAAGAAAAATAGGTTTTCAAATACCATTTCATGTTGCCTTTCTGCACCCTAACCTAAATGTGTTCATAAAACCACACAATCAAACTCAAGAGCCATGCAGAAAGATATCAAATATTAAGAGAGGGCATGTGACTGATTAAATGATGTTAACTGAATATATTAGTGATCTGTATATCTGTTTTCTGTTTGTTTATCTTGCAGTTGGCCACGTGGGATTCTGTTCATGGGCTTAATGGCAGTCTAAAGGAGAGTCGAATTGAGAACGGCATGCAGGGGGTTACAGTCAAAGTAGTCACGCTGTTGGTAAGACATACTTTATTCTTTTCAATTTTGTATACAGTATATTGTGTGTATGTGTGTGAATATTTAATGGAATAGTTCACTCAAAAATTTAAATTTGTGTTGTTTAGGAGATGTTTAGCTAAATGTTCATGTGGTTGACCCATTCGAAGACAGTTAGTTAGTGGTTGTAATCAATTATTAAACGAAAGCATAATTAAAGTAGGCCATACAACATGTACGCCATAATCTAAGGTATACGAAAGCTTTCTGTCATGAACAGACCAAAAAAGTTGTTTCTTACTGAAAATCTCCCCCTCTGTCATAAACCTCAAATCTCATTTTTGTTCACTCACATTCAGATATGGTGCATGAAGACGTGTCATGTCAGGTTTGACATATGTTATGCCAAGCAGCATTGGTTTTTGTATGTCTTGTAACATATTGTTTTTCCCAGGAGTCTCCCGTATTTCACACCCATCTCCCCCCCCTCCCGTTTTCTCCCGGGAAACTCCTGTAATTTGTATGGCCCAAACCTCGTTATATGAATAATTACATCAATATAATAATCAAAAGTTGTCCAGTTGCCAGATCTTGTATGAAACGCATCCTACTCACACAATCGACACATCACACAAATGTCAAACCATTTGTGACCTCAACCTGGCAACCTACAACCCATTTGCGCTGTTGATATCTGCACAGGTAGTAGACTCGGGAAGTTGAATCAAGCATCACTGGTAGATGGGAGGAGAACACTCAGGTGGTGCTAAATATACATGTAAATTTAACAACAGCTGGACGTAAGAATTTATATAATAAGAATTGAATATCTCGAAGCCATATTGACAATGTGTGTCGCACTGATTTTAATATCAGACACGGTGGGAAAAATGACGTTACTCAGCACATTAAATCAAAACGGCACAATTTGTGTAGTATTTAGCCGGTCTCTGCCATCCAGCACACCCAACCCACACTCAGAGGTCTCCCGGTTTTTGGTACCCAAATGTTGAATTGGGTTCATATATATTAGTTTTATATTCGTTTTGAACAACAAGATAGACAGTACATTTTGGTAGAATTGTCCTTTTTCGGTGACTATTCCTGTAATAATGTCAGCTTTGGTTGGTTACTATTTTTGTGAGTTAATTATAGTGATACATAATCTTAAAGTTGTCGTGGTAACATTTTACATGACTGTTCCATTTGTTAAATGTTTAGGGCTTGATTAATGAATAATAAGCCATTTGCAAATGCATTACAAATCACTGACGGTTATAGTAACATTTAAAAAAGGCCAACTTTTATCCTATACATGCCAAAGAATCACTTGCAAGTTAATAATGCTTAATAAATACACTGCTTATGTTAATGAAAAACATAACATGGCATAATTCATCATTTTTGTCACAATAGACTCTTATCCTCCTGAGACCATTTCTGATTTGCAACTATTAGCACTTAATAAACAAGCAAATAGAAATATAGAAATACAGTTCTAGAGTAAATAGATTTCATAAACATGTATGTCCTCATATGTGAACAGCGGGACTAAGTTGTGAAATGTAGAAAATCCGATTATATTGATGAAATATTTGATTATGTGTCCAGTAGTGTTGATTATTCATGTTATTAAGATGTTCTAGACATTACAGCTGATTTTCTAGAAAACTGAATGAATAATTCTGATTAATAGTAATGCATCATCTAATCACTGCCGACCATATTCAAATCAAATGATCCATTATAAATTGTGAATCTATGTACTGATTCTTATTATTGAGTGATCCAAACATCATCTGCAGTCTGAAACTGAACTTTTCATCCGATTTTACCAGTGAATGCACTTAACTGCATAGAGAGCTATAGGACACTCCCTTGATCCCTATTTAGTGAATGACTCTGTCTGCACTGATCTCAGAACAGTTACAAATGCACCTTATTTTCATCCTAACGCCATATAAAGCCTCTGAAAGACACATTTTTCATCTTTTGTGAAAATGCACATGAAATATAGAAGAATGCATTTATGAATGTTAATGAATAGAACCGTATTGTACAGTGATCAAATATAAGAACATTTATATTCAAATGATCCACAGATTCATGTTTTTGAACTTTTGATGGAATAATGTCTCATTTTGCACATATGTGGACTTGATGTTTATCAGTGAAAAATGAACAGATTTATTAAAGCCACATATCAAACCAAACTAGAGACGTTACTCTTTACAACCAAACATGTTTCAATCCAAAAACTTCAAGAGGTTTCTTATCAGAGGCACTTTTGTTGGAGCACTTCACAGAAATCAACGTCATGTTCTCATTAAGTGTCATGTGATTGTAACCCGCACAAGAAGAGACAGTCACAATGTATGTCAAAAATGCGTTTATTTGCATGCAAACAAAAGTACAGCACGGAAAATCCAGAGGGAGAATGGTCAGGGTAGGGTAGGGTCAAAAGCCGGGGAAACAAAGTCGAGTAAAGGGGCAAATCCGGGAGAGAGTGGTCAACGAGAGTGGGGAGGTCGAAGCCAGGAAACAGGATCAGAGTAGACAGGACTCGTGGGAGCAAAAGACAGGGGAACAAGGGGAGCTGGCAAGCTAAGAGGAGGACAAGAGGAGTTCAAAACTAGACGAGACTAGCGGAGGGCAAAGACACGGGAAACTAAATACAATAACCAACGGGAGTGAGACGAAAGGGTAGTGATATATATAGTGACGAGTGCAGGTGTAAACAATGAACAGGTGATGAGACGAGTGCAGGTGAAACTAATGTGCAGGAGGATTGGAAGCGCATGAGAAACTTGAGGATGGGAGATAACCTACGAGCATGTGAGCGAGTAGGAGCAAAAGTGGGCGTGAGGGCTCGAGCGAGCAAAAAGAGCGTGAAAAGCTCGAGGGGGCGGAGCGAGGGAGTGAGGTCGAGGGAGTGAGTGTGTGTGCGACGAAGTGGGGATGGGGCAGAGGAGCGGGGTTCGTGACAGTGATGCAGTGCAGCAGATGTTTAACCCTTAAATGACAGTGTAGAGTCTTGTGAACAGTATTCAGCTGGTTTTAATTCAACTAAATTATGTGTTGCATGAATTCAAAATACAACGTCCACACATGAGGACACGGAGTCGCATGAGGATGAGATTAAAAGGAGGGATTATGTCCTTGTGTTTCTATTCATGTCTGAAATGTCTTGATTCACTTGTGTTGTCACTGTTTTTGTCATTCTGATGTGAAAAGAATGGTGCTTCTCCAAGTGCTGTCCCAACTTACCTAGTCCTAGTCACCTAAAATCTTCTGCAAAAACCCTTTTCAGCTCTTCATGCTCATTCACAGCAGATATCATATAATCAACATGATGATCATTAAACCATACTGAACTTTATGTACTCAGGTTTCTAATACTAGCAACTCTTAATAAACGCTTCATATTTCTCCACTTTACATTTAAGATACATTTTCATAGGTTATGAATGTTGAATGTGTGTTATTAAGCATTTATAACATATGTTGTCAAATGGCTCACTATTTTCAGGTATTGTAAGGAAGTCATGCATATTGTTATAATCGCTTCTTAATGATTTATAATGCATGTGTAAATTATTTGTCATAATTAACTCCTTTATAAACACTTAACAAATGTAAAGTGTTACAGTCATCATTTACTCCTTTTTTCATGTTGAGATTGTTCTCCATTCTTCATAATTGATATAATTTATAAACAGAAACGTTTAACATAAATTCTAAATATTTTATATATCTTCCGATAGTCTTTATTTATTTATATATATATACAGTATATTTGTTCCTTATGATCTCAATGTAATCACTCTTTCGGGCTCTGTGCAGAAATCATCTACTAAAGACAGATTTCCCAGTGTGCCCTACATAATCTTGAAGCTAGGCTGTAACTGTTGGTAATCAATATTCCCCTTCAAAGGAGGATCCGTTTGTGATGGTGGCAGAAAATATCCTTGGACAGCCCAAGAGATATAAGGGCTTCTCAATTGATGTGCTAGACGCCTTGGCCAAGATCCTCGGATTCAAGTACGAGATCTACCAGGTGGCAGACAGTAAATACGGTTCTCAGCTGCCCAATAGCTCTTGGAATGGAATGATCGGGGAGCTCATCAACAAGGCAAGTGTTTTAAATACAGAGCCATTGACCTCTCAATTCTATTTTTGCATGAACCAGGCTTTCTAACTTTGTAATACGTTGTGAGATAAGTAATTAGCATGAAGATAATAAGATTGCCAGCATCTAGAGAATGATACAGTGTAATTAGTCATTTATATTTAAAGTTGCTCATGCTCATGCTCTTGCTTCTGATTCTTTTATCTAATCGATTAACCCATTCTTAAATCAAAATGCCCTCTGAAATAGACCATAGTCAGGGTGCATGCCATATTCATTTGGTACAGCAGAGTACACAGATCCCAACACTATATATTTTTGTGTGGGATTTTAAAATATTTTTTTATTGAAATAATATCTAGAACAAGAAATGCTGTTGCGTTGCTCATTTCACTACTCCTAGTGAACAACCAGTCAGTAATTAGACTGATGTACGTTTCACTAACCTTGCAAATGAGCATTTTTAACAGTGCTTTCGAGATGTAAACATAACACAGTAATGGATATCAGCTCATTTTGACTTAGATGTAATAACCTGCGGTTCAGTGAGCAACTGAAATGATCATGGCTTAGAGTGAACCCCTACAAGTAACTCAAATGCACCGTTCTTGCTTACTTCCTGTGTTTGCAGAGAGCAGATCTGGCAGTGTCTGCCATCACCATCACACCAGAGCGAGAGAACGTTGTGGACTTCAGCAAGCGCTACATGGACTACTCAGTGGGGATCCTTCACCACAAACCCGAGGAAAAGATCAACATCTTCTCCCTGTTTGCCCCATTTGATCTGGCCGTGTGGGCCTGTATCGGGGCTGCCATCCCTGTGGTGGGCGTTTTGGTCTTCCTGCTCACACGGATGCAGATGCTCCGATCTCAGAATCCACCAGGAGCCCATCAGGCTTCGTCCATGTCTAACTCACTGCACAGTGCCATATGGATTGTCTATGGGGCCTTTGTACAACAAGGTATTGCAGTATGTTCCTTACTCCTGCTCACATTCAAAGGCACCTTCACAAGAGATTTATCAGCTTATACTATGCTTTTAAGGCTTAGAGAGATTACAAGAATAAAAGTGCAGTGTGGATATAATACATTGGGGCATCAATACATCACTCCCTCTGAGACATGTTTGCATCTAAACTGCTTATGCAAGCATTGCTTGGCAGCTCAGACAGGCATATATGGACATTTTATATCCAAAATTCAGGTTTGTGAAGGAATAGTTCCCCCAGAAATGAAAATACTGTCATTATTTACTCACCCTTATGTCAACAAACCATAAAATGACTGTAAAAACAAAATACACTTTCAACAATTTTACAGCTCAAATAATACACAAGTGCTTCTCACTGGAACACACATTTTAGTTTTTTAAAGAAAAGGAGGGAAGAGTTGAAATACATGTTTGTGGTAATGACCATTAATGCTGTCAATTGAGCTGAACTTGAACTTGTATTGACTCCTGAACATTCCTTTTAAACAAGAAGAAATTACCCACAAATAATTGCCAATGTGGTAAGAAAAATTCAATAAAGTCTTTTTCTTTTCCTTACCTAACCGGGAATACATTTTTCTAATTTTTGTAAGGATACCCACAAATAATATAAATAATAAATAATAAAAGATATGTAATGTTGTTTTGTTTTTCAATTTAATGTCTCATTTAAAAAAGATATTTTACAGGAAATCCGGATTCTTTTAGCAGTGTTGAGCTCCAAAAACTATTAGTTGTGCAGACAACTTTTATTATGCTTATTGTCATGTTTGGAGTATGACAGTGTCCTTCCTGCACTTCCTGCTAAACATCTGCTTTTGTTTATAATGGACAAAAGTCACATGGATTTAGAATAACATGAGCAGTATTGGGTAAAACAATCCACTACATATTACTTCTCTATAATGTAATCAAATTACTTTACTGATTAGCCTATTTTTTAAGTAATCACATCACTAATTACATTACTTTTAAGTTACTTTCTATAACACTTTTTACTGATTTTTTTTTTCCTCACAACAAATTCAAAATAACATATATTAAACCCAAGTTATGTACTTAAAAGTAATTAACATAGTTGAAGGTCAGTAACTCATCTGAAGAACAGGAAGTGGAAGGTGTTTCAGACTGTCAATCACTCGCGAACAGTGTGGGACCCTAGGGCTAAACCAAAGGGTCTTCTAGGTGGACATCTAAACGTTAGAAGCTTACTGTCTAAAAGTGAGCAAATACAGCATCTTTTATCAGATTCAAACCTGGACTTTTTATGCTTATCTGAAACCTGGCTTAATCAAAATGCTCCGTCGGCAGCTCTGAATATTCCTGGTTATAGCATCTACAGGAAAAATAGGGAGGGATCAAAAAGGGGGGGAGGAGTGCTGGTTTACATAAAAAGCACATTACAGTGTCACAAAATCAAATGGTCAAATAATTTATTAGAATGTTTAGGTCTCAATATCACCCTTTCACCACAAATGTCATTCGTCCTTGTGGTAATATATAGGCCTCCCTCTGCAGACAACAGTTTTTATGAAAACTTTGAGCAGCTCCTAAAAGAAAGCAACCTTGATAAAGAACTTATCATTATGGGGGATTTTAACATCAACTGGGAGGACAAATCCTGTAGAAAAAAGCTTAAACAAATCACTGACAGGTATGATCTAACACAAATTGTACATGGGCCAACAAGAATAACTAATTCTACCAAGACACAAATCGATCTCATATTTACCAATAGATCTGAAAGAATTATAAAATTGTTTAATATGTTGACAGGTTTATCAGACCACAATCTAACTCTTGTTACAAGAAAGCTTGCCAAAATACGTTTTCACCCTTGCACTAGAGAAGAAAAAAAAAGAAACTATTACAATTCCTAAAAATAATTATCAAAACTTTGTAGATGCAGCTAACCAAATTCAATGGGATGACATTTTATCTTTAGTTGATTGCGAAAAATACAGCCAAATATTCCTAAAAACACTTGAGAGAACTATTAAAGAATTCTCAAAAAAAAATCAAGTACAAACACAAAAACACTGTACCCTGGATAAATCCAGACATCATAAAAATCATGAAAGAACGTGACCAAGCCCTAAAACTAGCAAATAAAACAAAATCAAGTCATGACAGAGGACGTTTCACTATGTTGAGAAATAAAGTTGTAAGATCATTAAGAAAAGCAAAGGCAGATTTCTTTCTCACTATAATTGAAAAATCAAATGGAAATACTAAAACAATATGGAATCAGCTAAGAAAAATGATGGGTGATCGCCCCAAAGAACAAAACACTCTAGAAATTCAAATAAATGAAAAACTGACAAACAATCTTCCGGTTATAGCTAACATAGCGAACTGTTTTACACTTGAGAACATAAACACTCCGTCAATAGACACAAATCAATCAGTTTTTAGTTTAATTAACATCACAGAATCGGAGGTATCACAGACCATTAAATCACTCAGACCATCAAAATGTAAAGATATTTTTGATATGGATACAGTAATGCTCAAGGCGCTAAGTTTATCTATCATATCCCCCATCACCAAAATAATCAACATGTCTATTTCACAAAATATTTTCCCAAGCATGTGGAAATCAGCTGTTGTTGCTCCAATTTTTAAAAGTGGAGATCCTCATTCTATGTCAAACTACAGACCCATCAGTATAATGCCTGCAGTGTCTAAGATTGCAGAGAAATTAATAGCAAAACAAATTACTAACCATCTAAATTCCACACCCTTTGCCCTCCACCCTATGCAGTTTGGATTCAGAGCCAATTATTCAACAGAGACTGCGACTTGCTTCTTTACTGAAAACATCAGAGCTTTGTTGGACTGAGGTGGGGTTGTTGGTGCGGTGTTCCTAGATCTCCGCAAGGCTTTTGACACTGTTAATTATTCAATTTTGCTGGCTAAACTATGTAGTTATAATTTTTCCTCGGATGCGCTTAAATGGATTGAATCTTACCTCACTGACCGTCTCCAACATGTTAGAGTCCAGTCTTTTAAATCAACCGCTCTTAGTCTGTCCACTGGTCTTCCTCAAGGATCTATTTTAGGGCCTCTATTGTTCTCACTTTATATAAATGACCTTCCGTCCATCTGTAATGATGTCTCTATACAGATGTATGCTGATGACACTGTAGTCTATGTTCATGGTAAGAATATCTCTCAGGTGGCTGAGAAGCTCACTAAATCGATGGACAACATTACAGCTTGGTTGAAACAATCCTGCCTGCAGCTGAATACATCAAAAACAGTAGCAATGTTTTTCACAAAGTCCCACAAAAACCTTAGTGTTGAGCCAGATATTTTCGTTTCTGGAAAAAGGCTGCAGATTGTGTCAGAATACAAATATCTGGGGGTTTTGATTGATTCAAAATTGTCCTTTACATTGCATGTAAAAAGGGTCTGTAATCGCATCAAATTTAACCTCATGAATTTTAGACACATTCGCCATCAAATGTCCACACAGGCAGCAAAAATGTACATGCACTCTATGATCTTATCACATATCACTCTTACTGTTTACCCATCTGGTCACAAGCTGGTGTTACGTCTCTGAAACCTCTGCAGTCACTTTACAAACGATCTGTTAAAATTCTGGATAAGAGATTAATTATTTCTCACCATTGTCCAATATTACAAAAACATAGATTACTTAGCTGGGAAAACATGGTCAAATACTCAAATCTATGTCTCCTATATAAAATTATTCATGGTTTATCATCCCCTCCACTCCACCAGTTTGTTAACATCCGTACAGCTGATCAGAGCAGAACCAGAGGTGCAGTGAGGGGAGATTGTGTCATTCCCTTTAGAAAAAGTGTATTTGGTCATACTTCTTTTTCTGTTCGAGCTGCTACTGAATGGAACCGCATTCCTTTAACATTCAGAAATCTAAAAACCTATTGTACATTTAAGAACCATTTAAAGAAATGGTTACTTGAATTTCAGAGCTGTCAACATTAACACATTTCTCTAGTCTTCTTGCCTTGTGTGTATGTATATGTTATGTCTTTGTCAGCTGTTTGTTTGATTGTTGGTTTGCTGTAATTCGACTGTATTTTTTATTTTTTTTTATATATATATATATATATATATGTAATTTTAGTCTTTTTTAGGGTGACTTTTAACATCTGTCCTGGGACTGCAGACGAAAAATAGCCTTCTGGCTAATTCTGGCATATTGGCAGCAATGTTAATTAATATGCACTGTCCCTGTAATAATAAATAAATAAAAAAAATTAAAAATAAAAAATTCAAAAGAATGTGCAACAATATTTTGACTTAAAAATCTCATTATTTTGTAATCATTTAACTCCCAAAACTATACATGAGGTAAATGAGCACAGAATTCATTTTTTACTTTAGGGTGAACCAATACTGCAAATGCAGTTTCACTTTTCAGGAACCTTTGCACTCTGGTATAGATTTAGTTTAGTTTTTTGATGCAGTAGCTTTTTGGTAATCTGAAAGCTTCTGAGTTTTCAATTCAGAGGTGCTGAGAAACATTTCAAAAGTTGTGAATGTGAAAAAAAAGAAACGTTAATCAAGGATTACATATTGATACTTTCTACAAACATTGAAACAAACATCTGAAAAATAAAAAAAGAAAGTGTTTTATGACCTCAGCTGCCAATCAAACACGTCCTCTGATAAAGTAATGAGCCACAGTGGAACACATTAAATGCTAAACAACATTAGTCATGGTTCAATCTACTGTAATCAATAAGCATTAATCCAATCACTGGATTGTAAGAATATTTTCATCTGAGTTCAAAGTTCAAGTTCCAAACTGCTGTAAATAGTGTTTTATGGTGCATGCAAAATATTGGTATGATCAGAGATGACTAGCACCTTACGTCAGTGGAGCGCTAATCTGCATATCAAAGTTTCCTTCAGATTTCAAAGTCATCACACATGTTAAATACAGTACATTACCTACCAATTGCTTCTCAAGAGTGTGAAGTGTACTAAAACAGTGTAAAGGTGCCTTTGAATGAAGCACACAACACTGGTTCTCATCCAAGAGAGACGAAATGGAATAAATTGCTACCTCAGCAACTAGCACGTTAAACCACAGCTGCCTCTATTAATGTCTGGCGTACTGCCTACCAACCCTTTTAAGCCCAACAGCTTGGATTCAATCTGGGCCATTCCTGTGCTATACTTCTGTAGCTCATGCCACATGAAATGTACAGTAGATTGTTCAAAGATTTCCCTTAACCCAATAAAACTTTTACAGCAGTTAACACAGTATCTTTGTCTAGTGCTCATCCTGTTAAACTTAGTTTGACATGAGGATTAGCATATCTGATAGCATGAATGCTAACAATGGCACCTTTTCTGAATAACTCTAATGACAAAGGTTAATCATGTGAAATGGTGTTCTTGTTTCATGGATTATTCACATCTGTGATGAAATTACTTTATGCTAATCTCTTAATACTCCTTTATAGGGGTCTGCCCTTCTAATTGTTGGCTTTTTCATTAGGCATTCAGAAAGAGGATTATGGGAAAACCTTGAATAGATTCAACTCATGAAACAATATGGAGTGAACATGCTGCTCTAAGCCATCTTGCTAACTTCAGTAAACATGAAACGGATATTGCTAGTTCTGATTCAGTGAGTGAGTTGTAAGACTACTTCTGACCAATTTACTCACCGTGACTCAAGAGTGATTCAAAACTATTCTTAAATGGCTATTTGCCGTGTCCAGGTTCCTTTTTGAGTTTGTTTGGTAACTCATCAGCTTGCCTGGGCGATCTTTCAGGAAAACTTCTTACTGGCTGATAAACACCTTACTGTCATTGGTTCATGTTATTGAATAACTATTCTGTTCTGTTCCAAGAATATTGAACATCCTATCCACAACAACCAAGAAAAACTGTGTCCAGGTGTATCTAGGAGAATTGGGGCTGTTTTAAAGGCAAAGGTGGCCACAACAAATATTGATTTAGCTTTTTTATGATTACTGGACTTTGTATGACATCAAATGATAAATGAAAACTATGGCATTGTTTTTGAAGATAGGAGTGGTGGTGGCGTAGTGGGCTAAAGCACATAACTGGTAATCAGAAAGTTGCTGATTCGAACCCGCTC
Source organism: Xyrauchen texanus (assembly GCF_025860055.1). Lineage (NCBI taxonomy): Eukaryota > Metazoa > Chordata > Actinopteri > Cypriniformes > Catostomidae > Xyrauchen > Xyrauchen texanus. The sequence continues at coordinate 37,388,952 of NC_068315.1, forward strand.
GAAACTTTTGCACTGTACTGCATATATATATATATATATATATATATATATATATATATATATATATATATATATATATATAATAGGGGTTTAAAAAATACAATATGATGCTCACTATTCAATACCATATGAATCGTACGATACATAAAGAAACACATTATAGCGTAATTAAAACCAATCAGCGCAATATTGACAGTTGCGGAACAGTCTACTCCCACGAGAGGTGACGCTGAGCGCTCACAGGAAAACGGAGCAGCACACTTGCAGTACATAGACGAGAAGATTAATGGCAAACGGCAAGTAGATTGTACTGTACGGTACAGATTGTTGACTTTGCCAAACAACATTGTCACATCCCTGTGCTACAGCACATTAAACATTTCATTTTATTTAAGCCGACATCACACAAAATGGTGGATTTGTGAGGCTGAAACAGGAGGAGTAAGTTTAACAGCCGACATGGAGCGTGACATGCACATCGAGACGCTCATAATTCATAACTATCAAAAAACTGCTTAAAAAAGTAAGAAACCTGCGATTAAATAAGACTTATAATTATCTGGTTTTGGCTTTTAAAATGTAAACAGCTTTGAGAGCAACACTTAATGTTCACATCAACCATCAGAATGGTGAAAAATGGGATCTCAGTGATTTGGACTGTGGTATGATTGTTAGTGTCAGATGGGCTGGTTTATTTCTGGGATTTTCACACACAACATCTCTAGAATTTACTCTGAATGGTGCCAAAAACTAAAAACATCCAGTTAGTGGCAGTTCTGTGGATGGAAATGCCTTGTTGATGAGAGATTTCAACAGAGAATGGCCAGACTGGTTTGAACTAAAAAAGTCTACAGTAACTCAGATAACCACTCTGTTCATCTGTGGTGAGAAGAATATACTCTCAGAATGATATTATGAGATGCAGGTTGGCACTGTTTTGGCGGTACAAGGGGGGCCTACACAATATTAGGCAGGTGATTGTAATGTTTGGTTGATCGGTGTATATTGTAAAACCAGAGGTTAATTTCCTAGAGTTTTTTTTTTTTTTTTAACCACTAAATAACATTGAAGAAGTTTTTCCTTGCTTCACTCACTTCAGCTTGTTCACAGGATTTTCAGACAAGGCATGATTTTCTATAAAGCTGCGTTGAAACTGTGTATTTTGAAAAGTTGCTATACAAATATAAAGGACTTGAGTGTAGACAACTTATTTTCTAAAAAAAAAAACCATAAATTATAAGTTTGTATGAGTTTTTCTCATTACAATCAAACAGAATAAATGCAGTGCGATTGTTTAAGTTCTATAGAGCTCTGCTTTTTCTTGCCAATGTCAGACAATTTTGAGGCATTTATGATTTAAAATACACTTATATCGTATACTTGAATAAGTTTGAGTGAAACATTTGTGGGTGCTCGTATTGTATTGTATCCTATCGTGAGGCTATTTATATATCATTACATACCTAATATATATATATATATATATATATATATATATATATATATATATATATATATATATATATATATATATATAAGCTGAAAAAAATTGTCTATTTAGATTTTTGTTGATTTGTGATTTTATATTTGTGGTTTTCTGTCTCCTCATGACAGGTGGCGATTCAGTGGTGGGGTCTGTGGCGTTGAGGATCATCATGGGCAGTTGGTGGTTATTTACATTGATTGTGTGTTCTTCTTACACCGCCAACCTGGCTGCATTCCTAACCGTGTCTCGCATGGACAACACTATACGGTAAATGACCATTTCACAAACAGTCTAGCACACAACGCACCTTATGCTACACTGTTGATCAGTATTTGTTAATAGCTTTTCTGTCTTTGCATTAGTCCTCATAATTGGTGCTTCCTTATGTTCAGGAATCTCTGCAACCGGTTTGGCCATGTGTCGGGTAATATGCAATGAAATATTGCTAAAGTAGTTTAACATTTCATTTTTTTCTTCACATTTACTTTAATTCATTTGGCAGATTCTTATATAGTGCAATCAGATTAAACATTACACACAATGTGTTTTGTGATGATCTTGTCATTGGTTGAGGTTCAGAAACTACTAATGAATCATTCATTCACTGTAAGACCAGATATGTATATTAACAAAGTAAAGAGGGTTGCGAGCCAGACTTTTAACTATCGGCACAAATGCCTGTCCTCGGATTTAACTGAAATGAATGAGAACAGACTGTGGAAGAAAATGTAAGGCCTGTGTGGTGAGACTGAAGCAGATTCATTTCGAAATCTCTCAGCTAGACCAGTTCGAGTTTGTGAAGTAAAACTTTGAAATAGTTTGCGTATGAGCCGATATAATGACAGGATGAGGCTGATACACTCACATGTTCTTGCAGTAATGTGAACTCTCACTGCAGATTTCTAATCTAACTGTACTTCATGTTGAGATCCTGAGAAACATTCGATTAGCATTCCAGAACAATCTCAAAAGTCTTCCTATGAGGTTTTTGTGGTCTGTGATTACTGTTACTAGTGCTATGTCTTTAATTTAATTAGGAAACCCTGATGGGAAGAACATCTGCCGTTTCCATGCAGGAATAATCCCAATGAATGCGTGACAACTTTCACCAATATTTTTGATTTGAGATTGATGGGTTTACACTGGTTGAGATTTAGTTTTAATTAGGTTTTAAATTATGTTTGGCATTTTATCCATGACTATTTCTATCCCAATTCTACTGTTTCCTAGAGGGAACAGAAATAATAAAAGATTAGCAGAAAAGTTTTCAGAAAAGTTTTAAAACTGTACGAGAGCCTGTCCGATACTGTGAATATTATCACGGCTGTTATGATGCACAGTGTATGGCAAACCTTTTAACATTCATTCCTTAGAACTTACTAGTACTTATTTTTACGTTACTTGTTTTTATGTAATGTAACAATCCAGGATCGGTCAAATCATCAACATTGAAATCCAGATAACTCCCTAATCAACATATGAAGATATGTAAACTAATGTTATCAGTGGAGCTTTATGGTGCTGCGCAGTGAGATACACAGTAACAAGCAAACAAGTGTTTCATGTTATCGCTGTCAATAGTGTCATTGACAAATAAGGTTGTCCGAGACCATAAAAATGAAATCTTTTTAAAATGTACTTTAAAACACGTGACAATTTCTTACAGATTAAATCTTTGTGTCTAATCTGGTTTCATATATTTGTAAAAATGTAAAGTTTTTTTTAAATATATATATATATATATATATATATATATATATATGTATATAATGTAATCATTTTAAAAATGTAATGTGGTGTTACCATCAAGTAAAAATTTCCTTGCACCTGAAATACACGTGAGTTTCCACAATTTATTCAAACACATTTTAAAAAGGTAAAAAATGAATATACTGTTTATATTTTTTTGCAAATATCATGAATTATTTTGTTAAGAATATCAAGATGTATTCTCAGGCTTAAGTGTATATGATCTGAACAAAAACATTTTGTTGTTGTTTTTTATCATCACACAGTATTGAGGGTCTTAAAAACCATAAAACACACAGGAGCTATTGACAACAACTTCGATTTGGTGGAAAAAAGTTTTTCCAAATATTTATAATATTTTAAAACAATTGTTTCACTGATTATTTATTATTTAATTATATATATATATATACTGTATATATATATCACTATCACACTCGCAATCGTGCGATATGTCTATATCAGCACTGCTGTGATTCGCCGCAGGTCGAGTCTCATAGGTAATCACAGCAGTGCTGATATAGGGACATATCGCACGATTGCGAGTGTGATATTTCTTATATACAACAGTTCATGAACAAGTACATTTGAAAAAACAAGTAAAAACTGAGTACGGTCAGTGGAAAAATAGCGTCCAAGCGGGGGTAATTATCCCTATTTCACAATGGGTGCGCAAGAGTCGATCACTATTGAAACTGCAGTCTCCTCCACCATTTTAAACTGCACCCATTGTGTAATTTATCAGTCTGTTGTGTCTCTCAGCTGTGATGAGCCGTAATGCTGCATTGTTATTTTAAAGCCATTTAAAGCTATTTCCTAGCTTTAAAAATGATTAGATGACAAGTGTGTGTTTTCCAGCCTGCCTCGGTCTGTAGATGAGCATGTTGTGAGGATTATTAAACTGATGCTCCTCTTAATGTACCATCCTTAGAAGATGTTAAAAACTGCACCGATGGACTCTTTTTTTTCTCTTCTTTCAATCTTGTATGGGCAGTTTGGCCTTCTAAACATTTCATGCCCTAGTAAACCTTGAGAAAAAACAAACAATATATAAAAATATATATGTTTCAGTACTAGTACAGCTACAGTATTGACTCAGTGTTTGTGCCTCTGGTGTTTGATAGCATTTTCTCAACATCAGAATAATCAAACAACGTCACGTCGAGAGAGTGTGTGGATAGACCTGTGCTCTGCTCTCACACACAGCTTCTGAGTTTAGGTCAGGAATGGGCAACACGCGGCCCTCTGTATCGTTGAATACGGCCCATCGGACAAGACTGAAGATTGATTTTATTTCTTTGAAAAAGGGATTATATATAAAGTTGCATTTAGTTTATGATGTTATTACAATTATTGACCAGAAGAGGTCGCTTGTTCTTAGCAGATCTGCTGATCTCTGTAGGATTCTAGCATGCACCATCTTGCACTTGCTCATCATTTATAAGTTAATTAAATTTGACCTCAGCCAAAGGGGTGAACATTGTTAGAGTGTGGATTTGTAATCCGTCCCCTTGGTAGAATGGAGAAAAAAATGTTGGCCCTCGCACCCTTCAAAGTTTCCATCCCTGGTTTAGAATGTAGACAAGTGCTGCATATTCATCTGACTAACATACAAGATTTAGTCACGTTTGAATACTTTAGTCACACTTTATTCCATTTTTAACACAGCAAGCATCTTCTGCTAACAAATTATTTAGAGCTTTTCTCAGATCTAACTTTCTGAACCGATTAATTAATTAATTTGAAGAAGCTGATCTGAAGGATATTTTTAGTGGATGTGTGAAGTCAGATCTCCTGAAGTAATTCTGGTGTCCCAGCAAAGGAATATTCACATATAGACAAGTTCTGCTTATATTTGACATCCACAAAATGTCTCAGCACAAATTATTTTGTTTGATCTTTTCACAAATCTAGCAAAAATACATTAGCTTAAGTTTGCATAGACACTGAAACACACAATATTGACAGGATCTAAATTAGTTCAATGAATTAAAATTCTCGATTTGTTTAATCATAATTTATTCATTTTTATTTTGTTTGCCGTGGGACACAAAAGGAGTTTTTAACAAAAGCTGCTGTTAAAAAAATGTAAGCGCTATAAAAGGCACCACAAAAGCAACATAAAGCAATCATAAAAGTACTCCAAGTCTAATGAAGCCATTTGCTCTGTGTGAGGAGCAGACCCAAATTAAAGTCTTTATTCAGTGATTTTCATCACCATCCGCCATAGCTGCCATAGCAGTCAAATCCCACACTCATTTTAAACTTTCATAAATTGCTGCCTCAAAAAGTGTTACGGCAGTGATGTCAAATGCTCAATGGCTCTCATGTGTCTCGTGACTGATAGAGACATATTCTAGTATATGTATTTGTTTCAAAGAGATATGACGGCACTCTCTACCACACACAAATCTATTGTGTTCCATCCGAGAGCACTTGGGACAGACTGATCTCACAGTGAAATCAGAAACAGTCAGTTGACCTTCTTTAGCTGAAATCAGTCTGTACTTACAGAATTTGGAAACTCTGCCCCCAGTGGCCAAAGTGGTAAGTGTTGTTGGGCATGTGGACACGTGTGAGCTCCAAATTTCCGGGTGGAATGTCCACAGAGGGCCACAGAGTTTTTTTTTCCATCTGTACAGGCTGTAATACAGTGAAGAGGAATGCATATTCTATAAACTGAACCCCTCAACCAGAACCCCAAACCTAAACATCAGTGGAGTACAAATGTTATGCTACAGGGAAAAATACAACTTCTGAATCTCGCTAATCACTGATTATACGAATGCAGTTACTTCCTGGTTTCAATGCAGGATGTGATCTTGGGTCTCCCACACTGCTGATTTGTGCTATGTTCCCTAAAATAAATGCCAGTTGACTTGATATTTTGTTATATAATGCAGTGACATTCAGACATTTTAAGTGTGTATTAAGTGTCAAATCCTGCTTGGGACAGCTGTATTTGCATACTGAATTTGTCTTGCCTTGCATCTGTTTATCCATCTGCACTGCAGAGACAGTGTCACGTTTTGAATTGATTCTCTTTCACAGCTGACTGAAAACAAGATGACATGAATCATGACTCAAAGTCAACTTTCAACTTTTAATCCAGGATGCTGCCTTGCAAGTACGGGTACTTCCATAGGAAATGGAAATCTGGTTTGCGTTTTCATTTTTCTTTCTGCCAAAATTTCAAAACATGTGCAACATTGCAGAGGAAACCCAATATAGCCCTCCCGGCCGTTGCAGTTTAATCTGCATTAATGCAGTGTTTGTCTCATTGAGTGCCTGTGCTTTTACTCTATAGGAGTTTGAGTTTTGTTTCATCCACCTCAATGGTGTTGTTCCCGCCAATTGTTCTCATGTCTTATTGATGGAGATGCTGGTTTCATGGGCCTCAGGGCTTTCTAGCGAAAAAGAAGTTTTCCATGAGTAGCTCTAAATGCATTCAGTCTTAATGCTCTTTCACCACAACTTTATCATAATTGGGAAATCTATTCCACAGTATAGCTTTTCTAAACCACAACAAAAATAACTGGTTGCAGTTATCAATGAGACATGTGAAGCAATATACATTAAAGCATGCCATTATACACACATTAGGAAATGCATTCTCACAAAATAAAAATATAAATTTTACCATTCATAAATGTTTCCTTAACTTTATGCACTTTTAGCACTATGAAAATCTAGAAAAAGACATTTTTTATTTGTTCCTCTTAAAAATGTCCAACATGTACATGCGTCACAGTATTTTTTTGTCATAAAAATTCCCAGCACAGTGTCATTTCCAGCAGATCTCAAATTCTGTATTGTGTTTAATAGAATACTGTGCTGGAAATGGTGCCAATGACATTTTTAAAGTAAAGTAAAATGACAGACTCCTTTGTATTGCTAAGCCATAGCTAACATAATTTCTTAGCTAACAGTTTATGTAACCTAAATAAAAACAATTTGGAACTTCAGCTACTCAGACCACATCTCTGTTATGCTAATTCCAGCATACAGACTGCTCGTCAGGCAAACAAAACCGCTTCAGAAGCAGGTGAAAACCTGGCCAGCAGGAGCCATCTCTGCTCTTCAGGACTGTTTTGAGTGTACTGACTGGCACATGTTCAGGGAGGCTGCAACATATGGCGACTCTACCAACTTGGAGGAATACACAGCATCAGTGATCAGCTACATCAGCAAGTGCGTTGATGATGTCACTTTCTCCACACGCTCCAACCAGAAGCCGTGGATGACTGCGAAGGTGCCTGCGCGGCTGAGGACCCGAGAGTCCGCCTTCAGAGCAGATGACAAGGCAGCCCTAAGAACATTGAGGGTCAAACTGTCCCGGGCCATCAGAGTCAAAGTGCGCACAAGCACAGAGAATCCACAGTCACTTCCAGGACAGCGGTGACACGTGACGTGATGGCGAGGAAGTCCACCCCTCCTCCCAACGACCAGGTGCTCTGTCTTACCATGGCCGATGTGAGAAAAACGCTATTTAGAGTCAACCCATGGAAGGCTGCTGGACCAGACAACATTCCTGGTAGAGTGCTTAGAGGCAGATGTTCTTACCGACATTTTCAACATCTCTCTGAGTCAAACGTGCTTCAAGGCCACCACCATCGTCCCCATGCCAAAGAAGTCTTCAGTGTACTGCCTCAACGACTGCCGTCCCATCGCACTCACACCCATCATCATGAAGTGCTTCGAGAGGCTCGTCATGAGGCACATTAAGACCCAGCTGCCTCCCTCACTAGACCCACTGCAGTTTGCGTATCGTCCCAAACGTTCAACAGACGATGCCATCGCCACCACCCTCCTTCTGGCCCTCACCCACCTAGATAAAAAGGACTCATAGGCTCCCCAGGGCTGTGTGCTCAGTCCACTGCTGTTCACTCTGCTGACTCACGACTGTGCAGCAATTCACAGCTTGAACTACATCGTCAAGTTCGCCGATGACACGACCGTGGTGGGTCTCATCAGCAAGAACGGCGAGTCAGCATACAGAGAGGAGGTACAGCAGCTAACGGACTGGTGTAGAGCCAACAACCTGTCTCTGAATGTGGACAAAACAAAAGAGATGGTTGTTGACTTCAGGAGAGCACATAGTGAACACTCTCCACTGAACATTGACGGCTCCTCTGTGGAGATCGTCAAGAGCACCAAATTCCTTGGTGTTCACCTGGCGGAGAACCTCACCTGGTCCCTCCAAGAGGCAGCTCTATTACCAAGAAAGCCCAGCAGTGTCTCTACTTTCTTCGAAGGCTGAGAAAAGCACATCTCCCACCCCCTATCACTACATTCTTTAGAGACTATTGAGAGCATCCTGAGCAGCTGCATCACTGCCTGGTTTGGGACTTGCACCATTTTGTAAAGCCCTGCAGAGGATAGTGTGGACAGCTGAGGAGATCATCAGGGTCTCTCTTCCCTCCATCAAAGACATTTACATAAAACGCTGCATCCACAAAGCAACCAGCATTGTGGATGACCCCACACACCCCTCACACAAACTCTTTACCCTCCTGCCATCTGGCAAGAGGTACCGAAGCATTCGGGCCCTCATGGCCAGACTGTGTAACAGCTTTTACCCCCAAGCCATCAGACTTCTCAATACTCAGAGACTGTACTGACACACACACACACACACACACACACACGTACACCATCACACATTTGCACATGTCCAGAGTTGCACTTTAATTCATTGTCACTTATACCTGGCTGCTACCTCAATAACTGCTATGTCCATAGAACATAGTTATGTTTACATTTTTTGCACTATTCATTACAAATGAGTACTGGTCGGTGCTGCACTGTCTCTCACTGTGCCTATTGTCCTGTTCCTTTTAATAATTTATTGTACTGTCCCATACTTTTTTGAACACATTTGCACATGCACTTTATGTAGAAATATTATGTATAAATATTATTTAGTCTGTTTTAGTCTCATGTGGTTCTGTGTTTTTCCTATGTTGATTTATATAGCACCATGATCCTGGAGGAACGTTGTCTCGTTTTGCTGTTTACTGTACTAACCTTATATGGTTGAACGACAATAAAAACCACTTGACTTGACTTGATACTGTGACTTAAAGAAAAAACGTTTAATAACAAAACTCAAATCACTCTTCAGCGTCACACACATTAGCTTCTGTCAGTCAGTTTCAGAGGGTAGCTCTCTCTCTCGGTCTGCTGGCGGTGTCGCTCTTTTATGCCATTCTCCCTGTGCTTACTGTAATTAGAGACAGGTGTTAGACATAATTTAGCTCAGTTAGAAGTGTCCTTACCGCTTTATCTCTCTCCGGATGGATGCTTGACCATGCCCCCGCTGCCACACTATTCAATCATATTTTTCCATTTTTTTCATAATTTGGCAATATTACAGTTGAATGGAAAAGTACGGGAAATAAAAATCTTCTGTTCATAAGTGATATTTCCCTTGATTTTTCTTTGTCTCTTATTTCATCTCAAGCATGTTCTTCACTCACACTTTTGTCCACTTGGTTAACAAGTACACTAACTTTTGAACAAACTTTATTAGTGTCATGGTACGTGTTGCTGAGAGAAAGAAGGACCCAAATACAGAAAGGGGCTTTTATTTAATTAAACAAATAAAATATGAGAAACAAATCAAAACTCTCACTAGGAAGAAAACAAAACAGCAACTAGACTGACTGAAACTGCCAATAGAGAACAGATCAGAACACACAGACAGAGTTGCAACCAAATACAGAACAAAGAAGAGAATATGTAGGAGCTGGTAATTGGAGGCAGGTGCCACTGGTGATGTGCTGGATGGAGAAACAATCAGTCATCCTGGCAACAGAGCTGACATTTTCTACATGGCACCTGTAAAACACAAGAGGGAGAGAGAGGGAAACACAGACACACATATCAATACATGACAAGACCTACAGAAGGGACTATCCATCCCCGACTGTGACAGTTATGGGAAACATTTTTCAAACAATATATACAGTATACTGTGCAAAAGTTTTAGGCACTTGTGAGAAATGTTGACTAGTGAGGATGTCTTCAGAAATAATGCCATAAATAGTTTTCATTTATCACTTGATGTCATACAATGTCCAGTAATCATAAAAAAATCAATATTTGTTGTGGCCACCTTTGCCTTTAAAACAGCCCCAATTCTCCTAGATACACCTGGACACAGTTTTTCTTGGTTGTTGTGGATAGGATGTTCAAGCTTCTTGGAACAGAACAGAATAGTTCTTCTATCTCAATTGCTTCTGTCTCATCATGTGATCTCAGACTGACTCGATGTTCAGTGGGGGTCTCTGTGGGGGTCATGACATCTGTTGTAGGGATCCCTGTTCTTCTATTCTATTCTTTTCTATTTGTAAAAGTAATGTTTGGGAGTCTAACATTTATATTTCCTAAAGAGAAACACTAAAGCTGAAGATATAAATAACCATCTTAAGACAAATGCTATAAACAGATATTATATTACATACTATGAATTCTGATAAAAAAAAATATAGTTCTACATGCTGTTAAGCAGTTCCTAAGGTGTTCCTCGTCGTTTATAGTGTGTTGCTATACAGTTTCTAGGATATTGCTAGGTGGTTGCCAAGTCTATATGCCCCCCTTTACACTTTGTATTAACATGTGTTTCACATCAGGACAATAAGACACTCTCTTCCGTAATAAATGGGACATGATTTATATTCACAAACTGTAAATGACAGTTAATTGGAAAATGACATATCCTGCATAAGGGGCCTGGGTACTCCAGTTGGGCTTCCTAAGAAACCAATTGGCCCGGTTGCTAGGGAGGGTAGAGTCACATGGGGTAACCTTCTCGTGGTCACTGTAATGTGGTTCTTGCTCTCGGTGGGGTGTGTTGTGCATGAATGGCGCAGAGAATAGCGGGAGCCTCCACATGCGCTAGGTCTCCGTGGTAACGCACTCAACAAGCTGCGTGATAAAATGTGTGGATTGACGGTCTCAGACACGGAGGTAACAGAGATTCGTCCTCCGCCACCTGGATTGAGGCGAGTCACTACGCCACCATGAGGACTTAGAGCGCATTGGGAATTGGGCATTCCAGATTGAGGAGAAGAAAAACAACAACAAAAAACAAAGAAAATGACATATACTGCATAAATAGAGACAAATTAACTAATATTATTGCATCTGACGTGAAGCTGGATCATCAGTTGTTATATTATATTATATTATATTAACTTATAATTATTTTGTTTAATCTTGCTAGATAAAGTATGCTACTATCATTTAGGGGCAGTGGTGGCTCAGCGGTTAAGGCTCTGGGTTACTGATCAGAAGGTCGTGGGTTCAAGCCCCAACACCACCAAGACACCACTGTTGGGCCCTTGAGCAAGGCCCTTGAACCTATCTGCTCCAGGGCGCCGTATCATGGCTGACCCTGCACTCTGACCCCAGCTTAGCTGGGATATGTGAAAAATAAATAATTTCACCATGTATATGCAGAAATGTATGTATAATGTGTGACAATTGGTCAAATTAAATTAAATTAAATTAAATTTTATAAGCATGAAGTCAGAAATAGGTATCTTGCAAATCCAGTGCTGATTATCTGTGGCTTATGAATATTCAACCTCATTGTGGTTGATATACTGTAACTTATGTTGTTTAACCGCTTCTCCTTTTTACTGGATGAAGCATCAGCTGTGTCTCAATGTGCAATGAATATTGTCCAATTATATTCAATAGGCTTTTTTTTCTGACTTTCCTTTTTTTTTTTTTTTACAAATGCATTACAATATTGCAACACAATGTTCAGTTCTGGCTGTTTGAAAAAGACCCCAGTTTCAGAAACACTGGTCTAAATAACGATCTTTAAGCAGTGAGTGACAATATATCCAGAAAGTGTTTGCACCTGCAAGTAGTGAAATCATGTAAGCTCGACAGTCTCTGAAGACGTTGGGTTTAATTTCTGCAGGTCTGACTCATTTATTTCTTGCCACATAACATTCATCATGATAATGGTGCCACAGGATTCACCTCTAACTCCTCTGGCATACATCATCAGGACAGGGACAGAACTTGGCAAGAGCCAACATTAAAATCCAAAGAAGACTGTGTAAGTAATGAGAGATTTTGGGTCTGTACTATTAATGAAGCTGTCTGGACCGGCCCATGAAACATCAGTGAGTCAAAGGAAATGTTCCACTCCTTTATGACCATTTGCTTGCCATTCTACTTTAAGTACATCAGGAAAGTTGAAAGTTGTAGTTTTTGGACACACAATCACCACATTGTGAAAAGTGCTAACCTGCAATTATATACTTAAGGATATATTTCCACCTGATCTTACCCTTAAAATGAGTTTTGTTGGTGTAACCTAATGTGGTCTGGTTGATTCAATGATGTTCATATTGGCTCGTATAAAACCAGTTAATTTAGATATTGCCACATTAACCATATTTTTAGTGTTCTGCGGTGTGACATACTACACTCACAATTTCAGAACAATTTCAAAACATTTTAGCAATGTAACCCGGACACACACACACAAGATGAGACAGTCACAATGTAACGAACAACTGCTTTATTGAATAAGAGCAGGCAAAGGTACAGTGGGGAAAATCCAGAAGGAGAGTCGTCGAGGGAAGCGTAAAGTCGGGGCCGGGGAATCAGGATAAGACAAAGGGGCAAATCTACAGATAGAGTAGTCGTGGAAAGCGTAGGGTCAAAAAGCCGGGTAATCAGAATCAGAAATAACAAGAGGGTAGAAGACGGGAAAACAGTTAACAACTAGGGAGCTGGCAAGCTAAGAGGAACGAATCACAGGGGGGTCAAAACTAGACGAGACTAGCGGGGGGCAAAACACGGGAATCTAAATACAATAACCAACACCCGTGAAACGGAAGTGCTGGGTATTTATAGGGGAAGGTGCAGGTGTAACTAATGTGTGGGGATCGGAAGCGCGTGAGTGCAGGTGAAACTAATGTGTGGGGATTGGAAGCGCGTGAGTGCAGGTGGTCATAATGTTCAGGCTGATGCGCGTGAGAAGCGAGCATGAGTCAGAGGGGGGAGATAGTTTACGAGCGAGAGATCGTAATGGCAAAACCGGGCGTGGAAGCTCGAGGGAGGAAACAGAGCGTACGAGCTCAAGGGGGCGGAGCGAGGAAGCGGGAAGCGAGCACGCTCGCGGAGTGCATGTGTGTGTGCTCGTGGACGCGGAGATGGGGCAGAGGAGCGGGGTTCGTGACAGTACTCCCCCCTCTGAATAGGACGGCTCCTGACGGCCGCGCTCGGCTGCGAGGGGTGCGAGGGGACAGAACGAGCGTGTGAGCTCGAGGGGACAGAACGAGCGCGTGAGCTCGAGGGGACAGAACGAGCGCGTGAGCTCGTGGGGACAGAACGAGCGTGTGAGCTCGCGGGGTGCAGAACGAGCGTGTGAGCTCGCGGGGGGCAGAACGAGCGTGTGAGCTCGAGGGAACAGAAAACCCACAAAACACACAAACAATATGAGGGCAGTCCAAGGGGGATAGAAGGTACAAAAGGGAAATAAAACAGTCCATGGGGGTCAATGGGCAGTTCAAGGCAAGGTCAGGAGGAACATAGCGGACAGGCGGGTGGTCGGGAGATCTAGGGGGCAGCCATAGGGCAGAGACTGGGTCAGGAGGTCTGGAAGGCGACTGGAGGACAGGGACTGGGTCCGGGGGTCTGGAAGGTGACTACCGGACAGGAATAGGGTCCGGAGGCCAGGGAAGAGGCCACAGGACAGGTAGAGGGTCAGGAAGTCCGGGCTGAGCCGTGAAAGGCGGAGCCGTCAGAGGCGGCACTGTAGGTGGCTCTGGAGCTGGGGTCCTGGAAGGCTCCGGAGGTGGAGCCAACGGAGGCTTTAGGGGCGAAGGCCTGGAAGGCTCTGGAGGTGGAGCCGAGGGAGGCTTTAGGGGCGAAGGCCTGGAAGGCTCTGGAGGTGGAGCCGAAGGAGGCTTTAGGGGGGAAGGCCTGGAAGGCTCTGGAAGTGGAGCCCTTGGAGGTGGCGTGTGTGTGAAAGACTCGAGAGGCGACGCCGTGAGAGGCTTGAGGAGTGGAGCCATGAAAGACTCGAGGGATGGAGCCCTGAAAGACTCGAGAGGCGAAGCCGTGAGAGGCTTGAGGGATGGAGCCCTGAGAGACTCGAGAGGCGAAGCCGTGAGAGGCTTGAGGGGTGGAGCCCTGAAAGACTCGAGGGATGGAGCCCTGAAAGACTCGAGAGGCGAAGCCATGAGAGGCTTGAGGGGTGGAGCCATGAAAGACTCGAGGGATGGAACCCTGAGAGACTCGAGAGGTGAAGCCGTGAGAGGCTTGGAAGGAGGGGGAGCCCTGAGGGACTTGAGGGGTAGAGCTCTGGGAGGCTCGTGAGGAGGAGCCCTAGGAGGCTCGTGAGGAGGAGTTCTCGGAGGCTTGAGCGGAGGAGCCCTGGGAGGCTCGAGAGGAGGAGCCCTGAGAGACTCGTGAGGCGGAGCCCGGGAGGGCTCTGAGGGGCGAGCAGAGGCTGACAGAGCCGTGGTAGACTCTGAGAGTGGAGCAGAGGCTGACAGAGCCGTGGTAGACTCTGAGAGTGGAGCAGAGGTCTGCAGAGCCGTGGAAGACTCTGAGGGCGGAGCAGAGGTCTGCAGAGCCGTGGAAGACTCTGAGGGTGGAGCAGAGGTCTGCAGAGCCGTGGAAGACTCTGAGGGCGGAGCAGAGGTCTGCAGAGCCGTGGAAGACTCGGGGGGCGGAGCAGAACCCGGCAGAGCCGTGGAAGACTCGGGGGGCGGAGCAGAACCCGGCAGAGCCGTGGAAGACTCTGGGGGCGGAGCAGAACCCGGCAGAGCCGTGGAAGACTCTGGGGGAACCTCTGCGGTCTTGAGCACAAGACGAGACTGGGGAGAAGGGGCCCTCTTCCTTCTCTGACGTCTTCGGCCAACAGGGGATGTGGCCATGGGGACGGTCGAGGCTACAGGCGCTGGCTCTGGGGCGGTCGAGGCTACAGGCTCTGGCTCGCTGACCGTGGCAGACATGGGCGCTGGCTCGTTGGCCGTGGCGGGCATAGGCGCTGGCTCGTTGGCCGTGGCGGGCATGGGCGCTGGCTCATTGGCCGTGGAGGGCATGGGCGCTGGCTCGTTGGCCGTGGCGGGCATGGGCGCTGGCTCGTTAGCCGTGGCAAGCATGGGCGCTGGCTCTCTGGCCGTGGCAGGCATGGGCGTTGACTCGCTGACCGTGCCAGGCTTCGAGACTGGGGCCGTTACAGGCTTCGGGGCTAGGGCCGTGTAAGGCTTAAAAACGGGGGCCATGTAAGGCTTCAAGACGGGGGCCGTGTAAGGCTTCAAGACGGGGGCCGTGGTAGGCTTCAAGACGGGGGCCGTGGTAGGCTTCAAGACGGGGGCCGTGTAAGGCTTCAAGACGGGGGCCGTGGTAGGCTTCAAGACAGGGGCCGTGGTAGGCTTCAAGACGGGGGCCGTGGTAGGCTTCAAGACGGGGCCGTGGTAGGCTTCGCTGGTTCAGTTTCTGCCTCCCCCACGGTAAACGAGGAACCGGCGTACAGTAGGGCGAGGTCAATAAACTGAGCCAGGTTAAGGGAGCAGCGACCACCAGGCATTAATGATGAGGTTGGCTCATTCAGTCCACATTGAAAAATGGTCTTCAGAGCCACCTCATTAAAATTCACCTGGTACGCCAGGACACAAAAATCCATCACATAAGCCTCCAAGGTTTGGCTCCCCTGACGCAAACCCATGAGTTGGGCCGCTGGGTCCATAATGCCAAGGGCGGGGTTATGAGTTACACAACCAATGCCTTGCTCGGAAAACTCTAGGTAAGCGCCCGAAGAGCTCACGGCGCTCAGAAATGTGCTGGGAGCATAAACGGGCTCAGGGACAGACACAGGTAGAACAGGGTGACAAAAATCAAACAAAGTGCGTACCTGCTGTCCCTGGGCCGTGAGTGCGTGGTCATCTCTCCCAGCCGCAAATCCGCGCACAGAACGCGCCACGAAAATCCGCTCTAGAGAGCTGCACGAATCCGTGGAGTGACGCATTGTGACTATCTACGGTGAGGTTGGTTATTCTGTAACCCGGACACACACACACAAGACGAGACAGTCACAATGTAACGAACAACTGCTTTATTGAATAAGAGCAGGCAAAGGTACAGTGGGGAAAATCCAGAAGGAGAGTCGTCGAGGGAAGCGTAAAGTCGGGGCCGGGGAATCAGGATAAGACAAAGGGGCAAATCTACAGATAGAGTAGTCGTGGAAAGCATAGGGTCAAAAAGCCGGGTAATCAGAATCAGAAATAACAAGAGGGTAGAAGACGGGAAAACAGTTAACAACTAGGGAGCTGGCAAGCTAAGAGGAACGAATCACAGGGGGTCAAAACTAGACGAGACTAGCGGGGGCAAAACACGGAATCTAAATACAATAACCAACACCCGTGAAACGGAAGTGCTGGGTATTTATAGGGAAGGTGCAGGTGTAACTAATGTGTGGGGATCGGAAGCGCGTGAGTGCAGGTGAAACTAATGTGTGGGGATTGGAAGCGCGTGAGTGCAGGTGGTCATAATGTTCAGGCTGATGCGGCGTGAGAAGCGAGCATGAGTCAGAGGGGGAGATAGTTTACGAGCGAGAGATCGTAATGGCAAAACCGGGCGTGGAAGCCCGAGGGAGGAAACAGAGCGTACGAGCTCAAGGGGGCGGAGCGAGGAAGCGGGAAGCGAGCACGCTCGCGGAGTGCATGTGTGCGTGCTCGTGGACGCGGAGATGGGGCAGAGGAGCGGGGTTCGTGACGAGCAAATTCCTCAATAATTATGAATTCAGCTTTCCTGACCTCATATTTATTGAGAGTACATAGAATATTGGTAGTTTTACACATGAATTTGTCACATCGCATAACCATTTATAGAATTAAAGACAAAAAAGGTGTTTAAAAACAGTGAAAACTTGGTGACGAGTTCCAGGACCACAGATACACTGTTTCCTTTAAACTTAGATGTTTCCTGCAGCATGAATCGGGTGTTTCACTTGAGGTACTTCAAGTGTGCTTGTTCCTTTGCACAAACCACAGTGTAAACCACCTTTAAATGACATGCAATGGTTAATCATATGTGTCATCTTAGTGCTGTTTAACACTTTCTCACACTGTCAAGTTAAATGGAGGTCATTAACTCAGTTTTCTTTTGTTGTTTCAGATGAGAGTTAGAGTGGTTAGTCTGAAGAGAACAGGCTACTTTTGAGACAAAAGAAAAAGATTAGGCAGAGATTAAAGATAGTACGATTGCCATTTTCTTTATGGGGTCACATTTTTTGTCATGTTATTTTTTCCCAAAGTTGCTTAGTGAAGTTTTTTTTCCACCAAAAAGTCAATTTAGATTTTATTACGATTTTCAACCCTATCTTTCTGATATTTAGTATTAACCTTGTGCGACCCTGCACTTACACATGCGAGGACTTTGTATTTTGGCTCCTCTACACACAACGCTTCATTTCATTTAAACTGATCTTAGATCAGGACACTCTGGGATGTCATTAAATGGTTTCAACTTTTGACTCACTGAGTCATTTGGAAAAACAATATGGTGCCAATAACAGTGGAGCATGTCTGTAGGAAATATACCAAAAACACTACATCTGGTAA
Source organism: Xyrauchen texanus (assembly GCF_025860055.1). Classification (NCBI taxonomy): domain Eukaryota; kingdom Metazoa; phylum Chordata; class Actinopteri; order Cypriniformes; family Catostomidae; genus Xyrauchen; species Xyrauchen texanus. The sequence goes on from NC_068315.1 coordinate 37,406,787, forward strand.
GAAACCTCATTAAGTTTTTACATTTAAACCTGAGTCAAAAGATCAGTCTCTAGTTTCTCCTAATATGTCATTTTGAAAATGTTTGCAATTTATTGCGTAACATCACACTGTTAAACACATTGATCACTACATTGGACAATAGCACTAGCATTTCATTAGAAATCCTATATTTACTGTGGATTTCCACATTGAGAGAAGTGTTGCTTTTAGAGGCTTTATATAGAGTAAGGATGAAATTAAGGTGAATTTTGAACTGTTCTGAGACCAGTGCAGACAGACAGCACATCCTTTATCTTTCTATGCAGCTACAGTAAGTGCATTCACTCCTAAAATCTGACCAAATGTTCAGTTTCAGGCTGCAGATAATATTTCAAGTCAAATCAAGTTATTGAGACAGGACACTGAAGACTTCTTTGCATAATTAGCCTCCGTGAGGGATAAAGGATCATGACCCGGCCCCGCTCTCTGCCCTGCCACAGGCATATTTAAAGTGCATTTTACTCATTTAACCTGAACACATATTTGAAAGCACAAGCTTTGTTGATGATAATGAGGCAGCATAAACACTAGTTAAAATATAATCTAAACATTCATATAATTTTTATATCATATTTATATCATACAGCATACAATTTAAATACCTGCTTTAGTCGAAACAACATTTACATGTAACTAAAACTTGCCTATTAGGACATATTTAAAATGTCAATTCTCTGAATCCCTACTGGCAAGTCTGGAAACAGTCCCACTAGTAAAATATGTACATGTTTATATAAAATAGCATGTCAACTAATTAAAACTAAATGATTTACTCATCCACAATTGTATCCTCGGCTGGATCAAGTCTCTCTTCAAAATACAAACGTTCATCGGAGTCCTGCTCTTCTTCTGAGGAAAATTTAAATTCTTCGTCACTATCCAGGAGTTTTGTCACTTGTGTATCGTACTGTCTTTCAAACGCGCAGAAAAATTAACGAACTTGTTGTTTTTAAGACAAAGTTGGGGGCGTATACCATTTGCATTGATCGCCTCAGCACATTAGTGTATGAATTGTCTCTGCTGGTGGGTGGGATCACATTAGAGATAAATTAGCTGAGCAAGGAAAACTGTACATCGCTTTGTTTCATACAAAATACATTGCAGGATAATATTTGTTTTAAATTTGAATTATTTTATTTAAAAGTAGACATTTTAAGCTTTCTTTAGACATATGTTTCATGTTTGTGTGATAAGTATTCGCTGAGTTTCAGTTCATTTTTGTGACGTGTTTCAGATATATGCTCACAAACCCAGAATACCCAAAAGTAGACCCTTTATAGTCTCTAATGATGTCTTACCCTCATCTTTATGCCCCAAAATGATGGACAATTTTATGTTGTTTCCGCTGTAATGATGGAAAAATCCAGCAGGATGCACTGGCGCGTTGACCTCAGAGGGTTAATGTGCCTCATGACGAGCCTCTCGAAGCACTTCATGATGATGGGTGTGAGTGCGATGGGACGGTATTTATTGAGACAGGACACTGAAGACTTCTTTGGCATGGGGACAATGGGGGTGGCCTTGAAGCACGTTGCAACGACGGCGCTGCTTAGAGAGATGTTGAAGATGTCAGTAAGAACATCTGCCAGCTGGTCTGCACATCCTCTAAGCACTCTGCCAGGAATGTTGTCTGGTCCAGCAGCCTTCCGTGGATTGACTCTATGTAGAGTTTTTCTCACATCGGCCATGGTAAGATGTGAGAAAACCTGGTCGTTGGGAGGAGAGGTGGTCTTCCTCGCCACCACGTCGTTCTGTGCCTCAAACAGAGCGTAGAAGTCGTTCAGCGCATCTGGAAGTGAGGCATCTTTGTCACAGGCAACTGATGTTGTCCTGAAGTTGGTGATGGTCTGGATGCCCTGCCTTTATTTAAAGTCCATGTAGTTTACTATCATTTATAATTGTGCATAGTACAGCCTCATTTACTGCTCTATTTTTGAGAAAGCTATTCTGCACCTGCCTGGGTTTAAAGAGAGTCCAATAACCTCATAGTCTCATAACACATGTTCAATTTACATTTTGAAAACACAAAGCTCACAATAAAGATGGCAGGTAGAGCAAAGATACAGAAACTAAATATGATTGACAAAGCTGCATTACTGAGATAAAAAAGAACAGAAAACCTTGTCGTTAGTCCATGAAGCAGTTGTAGTCATAGTATATGGATTACCAACTTAAACTGCCTGCTGCCTGTAATGCCTTGGCACATCACTGTAGATTGTTGTTTATTTAAGCTAACCGCAATTTATATTTAAGCTAATTTGCTTTGATTGTAAAGGTCTTTCACTGTAGTTACTAGCTTTGTCATCATGCATTTGGTGAAGGGCTATTCTTTCAACATGTATGGATTTGAATAGTTGGATCAAATCTGATGTCTAAAGCACAACATATGGTTGTTTGTTTGTTAGTTTACTGTAATAGCAATGCTAATACCAACTTAGCATAGTGGTAGCGCTAGGGTTGCCACCTTCAATACAGAAAAATAAGGAACGCCGGGGGGTTGCACCCTCGGGGCCATGATGACCACAGGTCCGATGACGTGCCAGTGGTGGTAAATCGCAACTTAAAACATGTTTTCATAAAAATATTAAGATTGATACATGGGCATTATAAAAAGATATCTGCTATTGAAATCAGTGTGAACAGATGCACTCAGTCTCTCTATATCACAACTCAAGTCATAGCTGAATACACAGCCAACAAAGGTCAACAAAGTTTGCAAGTGAAACCACAAAAAATAGACATTTGGAGGAACTTGTGAGATGTGAACCATATTTTATTAACTTATTAAATTAACAGATCCATAACTTATTAACTTTAACTTAAACAAATGCTTTCATACTCAAAAAAGTCTATTGGAAAAAATATATATACAGTGCCAGGAGACTTGCAAAGGATCTTCCATGAACATCATGAACATGATAACATCAGTGGCCCAGAAGTAATAGTGTGCAGTATTGGAGCATGCCTACTTCCTTTTATAAGTGTACTTCTTGTCACTCCGTGCAGCACTGAGTAGCTGTTTGTCTTTCAAACAGATACTGTAAAACTCTGAACAGGACTGCTCAAAGTTGAGAGTGATCAAGAGCTCACTCCTTATGAGCTCCACAGAGCACCTGTTCCTGCTGTCACTTCATTTGTTGGACATTCTGGAAAAGATCCTTTCCACATAACCAGTGGATGCTGGGATACTTAAGATGTGGCTGATGATGGACAGCATGTTAGGCAGGTTAGCTACTTGAAAGAGAGCCACCTACCTGGCAGCCACGTCTTTGGACTTCCATTCGTCATCTGCACCTTCTCTGAGCCCCTTCAGAATGCTATTTGCTGTGGTGCATTCATCATAAAGTTCATCCATGCTGACTTTTTGGACGAGGTTAAGCTTATTAGTGATCATCTCAGTGTCACTGAAGGAAAGCATGCCATGGTGCAGAGAGAGAGGTTGCAGGGAGAACAGCCAGTTGTCCTCTGAAAAGTCAAACCATTTCTCAATGTATGAGATTGCTGTGTTGAGAAATTCTGTGAAATCTCTCCTTGCCCTGTCTGCATCATGTGGGAGAAGATGCTGCAGCTTCACTTTTGTTAAGTAGCCATAAAACTGGTCATCTCTTCTCTGTGTGAGTTTTTGCTTGAAGGTAGACATGATGGAATATAACTCAACACAGGTGGTTGAATCATTTTCCAGCTTCTTTACAACATCCTCAAAGAGGGAGAGGATGTTATTGGAGAACAGGAGGTAAACTTCCACATTATCAGCATCTTCCTCAGTTGAGGCTTCACTGAGCTTTAACAAAGCTCTGATCTGTCTGGGACACTCTAATTTACTCACAAATTTATCAAGGGAATGTTCTATGTAATCCATAATACCAGCAGCTGACTCATCTGCATTCTCTCCAAAATCAAGCATTTTGTTGCAGATCCCAGTTTCTGGCCTGAAATACTGTACAGCAAGGGGAAACATCTTCCTGTTCCCTTTATTTGATGCATCCGTCTGTATGGAGAACGGGAGTGTTTTACCTGATGTTAAGACGTCAACAACATCAGCCACTGCCTTTGGAGCAAGGACGTCTTTGGCCATTGCTTCTGCCTTAGTTCTCCCGATGGACATTTTCTTTATGATTTTGGAGTCATGCAGAATCTTTTGGTTAAGCTTGTGTCCACAGTCAGCACTGTTATAGCTGAGGTTGTGTTTAACCGTGTGGTACACCTGCGTTAACTCCGCTGCTGTAACCTAGAGAGGAGTAGGATGAGAAATTGCTATTGAACTTTAGTAATTGTATAAGGTGGCGTGAACACAGATTTTGGATACAATATTTGTCATTGTTTGCAGACAGTAACACCATCCAAACAGTGAAACCACATAATAAATAACCGATCTACAAACATTTCTAAATTCATGTAAAACACAATTGTTTTATTATTATTGGTAAGTTAATCTATTTTATATAGTCTATTGTTAATTCTACAGTAGCCTATTGAAGAATGCAATCATTTAAATTAGTTGTTTATTTGCTTCACATAGGCACTATATTTTTATTATTAAATATATCTCTCTTATCTGTTATTAAAATAATGCTTATGTGTCTGACTGTACGCCTTAACCGTAATAAACAAATCGGTAACACTTTACAATAAGGCTCATTAGTTAACTACATTAATTAACATTAACTAATAATGAACTGCACTTATACAGCAATTGTTCATCTTTGTTCATGTTAATTTCCACATTTAATAATACTTTATTAAAATCTTGTTAATATTAGTTAATGCACTGTGAACTAACATGAACAAACAATGAACAGCTTTATTTCTATTAACTAACATTAAAAAAGATTAATACATACTGTAACAAATGTATTACTTACTCAATGTTAGTTCATGTTAGTTATTAATACATTAACTAATGTTTAATAAATGAACCTTATTGTAAAGTGTTACCAACAAATCATACCATAACATGATTCATTAACATTTTTAACATTATTTCTTAACAAATAGGCAGCCTATGAAATCTAATGTAATCAATCAGAAAATTATTGAGGTGATTAAAAAACTGTCATTACACTATCTGCCTCAGGAGATGATTGAGGTATGAAGAACTGTGAGACGGTGCTTTGATTTCTGTGACCTCTAGCATTGCGGGAATGTTGTTCTCCGAGGCATGCTGTCGCACATCTGACAAGCCACCGTGCGCAACAGAGAACACTCGCCGACAAATTGTGCAATTGGCTTGATACTCATTTCCGCTGACACTTTCCAGCCAAGTATTTGATTCCTCCCACTCTCGTCGGTACTTTTGCATCCACTTTCGTTTCAGCGCTGGACGCGGGGGGGGGGGTGGGTATCTGGAGCAGCCTCCGCCATTCTTTCAAATCGACTCTCTGCCAAGAGACCCGCCCTCTGACTCTGATTGGCCGTGAACCTGAAACAAACCAATCAATCCAACGACAGCGGCGAGTATTACCCGATCAGGGGCAGAATAGGACGAGTCTTCACAGAATGCCGGTGGGATGATTTGCATGAGATGCTGCATTGAAGACAACTTATTTTATTCTCAAATACGGGACGATTCCATATTTTAAGGGACGGGTGGCAACCCTAGGTAGCACTAAATGCTAACAAGGTTTTGATATTCAGGATAGGCTGACAGTTAGTGCTTGCTAGCATGTTTGATGGCTAGTTAGGGCATACCTTGCACCGGTCCTGTCCGAGTTCAGAAAGCAGGTCTGTTTCACAGTATAATGTTATGGGCTAAATTGTACAGGCTAGTGTGATAAGGCCTAGGGAAAAATACTGTTATCTAACCTCTCTTTCTTTTTTGCTTATGGTAAAACTTAATATGGTTTTTGCATCCTGTGAGCCAATCACTCTGTTTTTTTAAATACTGATTTAAACACTGATGGACTATAATAAATCTTTCTGTGTATTGGGGAAATGTAAATCAAGCATTACCCATCACTACATGACATATAAATGTAAGGAAGTGTTTATGTAAGGAAGTTATTAACTTTTTACATTTTAACTATGGTTTTACACAGGTTTTTAAAACATGCAATGCACTTATTAAACAATCAAATCTTTAAATTAATACAAATGTAGTGATAAAGTGAGTCTAAACTGATCAAATTGAGTTTTTAACTGTCTCTTAGGATAGTCAATACCTGTGTTTTTTCAGTTTATGTTTGTAAAGAAGAGTTTAAATTATTCAAAATGACAAAATATTTCTTTCTTTAGTCATTTATTTTCTTGCAATTATACATTTTATATGTATTATTAACAGTATTTTTATGTATTTGACAGTGATATATCGCCATAACAAAAGCAATTTTTTGTACAATTACAGAAAATTATGCTACTTTTGTCAAAAAAAGGATACTTTTACTATTTTTACAGTTAGTTTTATTGAAAAAATAATTTAAAGTTGTTAAAAAACAGATATTTAATGCATTTTATGTATACACATTTTTTTTTAAATCACATGATATTTCGATAAACAGTTTATTCTTGTAATTTTAATACAAATGTTCCTGTCATTTTGAAATACATTTAAAATAAATTTGGGGGGTAAAAACTGTAAAAAATTAAAATAAAAAAATTATGTTTTACAGTGTACAGCTCTTGACTCTCGTGTATTTTGTCCATCAGCCACATCAGCCTGTAGCTCACGACTGGTTGCCTACTGAAGCTAAGCAGAGTTGAGCCTGGTCAGTACCTTGATGGGAGTCCTCCTCTGAAATCTAAGGTTGCTGCTGGAAGAGATATTAGTGAGCCCAGCAGGGGGTGCTCACCGTGTGGACAGTGTAGCTGCTAATGCTCCAGCATACTGATGGGGACACTATACTGTAAAGGCACCATTCTTTGGATTAGATGTTAAACAGAGATCCTGACTCTCTGTGGTCATTAAAAATCCCAGGACACTTCTTTAAAAGAGTAAGGGTGTAATCCCTGTCTGTCCATCTCCCAGACGTGACCATCTTGTTCATGAGTGACAGTATATTTTGCACCAACTCACTCAAAGAGCATGGTTTCGTCAATCAAACTGAGAGCGGGGATTTTGGAGTAGAAGTGATTGAGGTTGCTCTGAATGTATTTCCACTCTGGGATGTCTCTCAGTAGGGTCCACTCAAGTTTTTCTGTGTTCCTCCAATTTTGGAGGTAATCCACCGATGCTGAATAAAAGTTTCTCACTGCACAACAGAAATCATCCACTCGCATGTCACCAGCATCAACCAGGGCATCAAACTGCTTTTTAATGTCAGAGGGTATGAATGATTCCTGCAGCCTGTCCTGCAATACTTTTCTGAAATCATGGGGTATGTGCTGAAAAGAAAACCTTTTGAATACTGCTGAAAAGCGGTGTCTTATTGTGTGCAACTGAAAAGTGCAACAATAAATATCTGCGTGTTTTGTCAAGCTGGCCCCAGTTTGTTACACCTGTCATGTCATGTCTGGTTCATATTTAATCCCAAAATCAAAATAATAAACATTGTTAAGACTATTAAGATTTTTGACAACTTTTGATTTAAGTCATTATTTGTATGTCACTTAAGCACCTCTCATTCTCTTAACTGTATGAAAAAAAGTTATATCATTACTATATCGCAAATTATATATATTATTTGTACATTATAGTATAATTTAAATAGTTATATATTATGGTAGTTTTTCTTGTACTTGCTTTAGTTTTTATACTTAATCTTTGTGTACAGTTATTTATTAATTTATTACAGTAAAACCCTATTACAGTAATGAGAATATAATGAGAATCACAATTGAGAAAAACATTATTCAAAATGTGAATTAATAAAAATGCATTACAGTAATGAAAATTACGGTAAAAAAACCGGGTGCCTGGTAAAATTATTCATGTGACTGAGAAAGACACACAGGTGACAGAGACATTTTAGGAGAGGGGAAATATGGGACAAAACATAAAACAAGTCAGTGCACCAGAAAAAGTGACGTCTGGCCACTCTACCTTTAATGCATACCTCAGGTTTTTTTTTATGACCTGGGACCTCATTCCACTCCTGTAACTAAATATTTTTAAAAGTAATTAAATAATATGAAATAAAGACTTTTGGTATATGGTGGAACTGAATGACTATTGAAGCTCATGCATGTTATATTATGATTCATCATCATTAAATTGAAGAAGAGCAGGAAAGCTGCATAATATATGTAAGGTAAGAATAGTTATCTGCAATTATTTAAGATTCCCATTAACTTGCTTGCATTTTGATACAGTTTGAGAAATACAGAAACTCTTTTCTGCACGTGTGACATAAGCTAAATCTACCTCTGCATCTTTTCATGCACATATTTTACTTTGTGAAATTAAAACGAACTGTTGTAACCTCCATTCCCCGAGGGAGGGAATGAGACATTGTGTCAAATGAAGTAACACAAGCGGTCTTCCTGGGGGCAACGAGTGCCAGTCAGGACTTTGCACTGAGCAGCCAAAAATAAGGTACGGCCGTTTACAGTGGTAGGTCTAGTGCTGTGGCAGGAGGGACACAATGTCTCGTTCCCTCCCTCGGGGAACGGAGGTTACAACAGTAACCATGACGTTCCCCTTCTGTCACTCACTCGACGTTGCATCAAATTAAGTGACTCAAGGGATCCCATCTAAAAATGCGATGCACTGACTGTGTTACGTGAACTGTCGAGACTGGAGCAAGCAGGCTACTGCATGCTAGAGGCATCTGTGTCAGCTGTACATAGTCCTCCCAAATGCCCCCGAAGAGATGTCATATACAGACCTTAGGTTCCCTGCACCCCTGAGGGGGGGGAACAGTTGCTACATGACTAGCATGGGAGCAAGCCTGGCAGCAGCAGCATTTTCTCTCACTGTGTCTCTCATATAGGACGTGAAGTGGCTAGGGCTATCTTAAAACTATGAAACACGTCGGGAAAGGCGGTCTTTCCTTCAGGGGGAAAAGGCCCTGCAGAGGCCACATCCTGCCCAGTCTAGTGGGAGGTAACATGTGCCAAATACACCATGAGGTTTGTGAAGCCGTACGTGAGAAATGGCGCGGTGGTAGGTCCAGCCTAATGAGGGGGGACTCTACAAGCACAGCGACCGGGGCAGTGGGGCTGCCCAAGGGAAACCGTATCGCAGGAAATGCATCACAGGGAGTTTGCCTGAAAAGGAAACTAAGCCTGTGGAGCAGCCCAGTACAGAGCACATGTGAATCGCAGTGGGTCTGGCCGTGAATTGCTCCGCTGAATTCGCCGGCCAGAAGTCTAGGGAGGAGAACATCCATGGAGCGACGCTTAGTGGCTAACCTGGGATAGAAGGCACATTGGATCAACTTGGTAAAGGGCGCTGTGTGCAAGCGGAACACCCGGTCAGTTGTGCCGCGTTATTGATTTCTACCGGCTCAGATCTGACAAAACACAGGACGAGACCGACTTGACCCTGAGATTGTAAAATCTGGCAAAGGTATTGGGTGTTGCCCAGCCAGCTGTTCTGCAGATGTCTGCTAAGGAGGTGCCATGGGCCAGTGCCCACGAGGATGCCACACTTCTCGTAGGGTGTGCTTGAACCCGCAAGGGGGTGGGCACGGCCTGGGTGTGAAAAGCTAAGGAGGGCTGTCTTCAGGGAGAGGGCCTTGAGCTCAACTGGATCAAGCGGCTCGAAGGGGGGGTCTCTGAAGGCCCGAGAGGACCACAGAGAGATCCAAGGAGGGGAACAGGCTGGGGAGGGTTCAGTCTCCGGGCGCCTTTCAGGAACCTGATAATCAAGTCGAGCTTACCTAGGGACTTGACATCTACTCCGTCATGGCTGCTATAGCAGCTACATACACCTTCAAGGTGGTGGGGGACAGCCTCCCCTCCAGCCTCTCCTGCAGGAATGAATGCACTGACCGAATTGTGCACCTCTGTGGGTCTTCGGCTCGTGAACAAGCGCCACTTTAGGGTGTAAAGTTGCCTGGTGGAGGGAACTCTGGCTTGGTTGATCGTGTCTACGTCTGCAGGTGGTAGATCCACTAGATCCCGTCGCGATGAGCGTAAGATCCGAGAACCAGGCCCGGGTGGGCCAGTAAGGGGCCACCAGGATGACCTGTTCCTCGTCCTCCCTGACCTTGCACAGCACCAGTGCAAGCAGGCTCACTGGGGGAAATGTGCAGCCCCTGGGGCCAGCTGTGCACCAGAACGTCTGTCCCAAGAGGAGCTCCTGTCAGGGAGTACCAGAGCGGGCAGTTGGAGTTGTCTTGGGAGGCAAAGAGATCTATTTGTGCCTTGCCGAATTGGTCCTATATCAGCTGGACCACCTGGGGGTGGAGCCTCCACTCTCCGCTGGGCGAAACCTGCCACGACAGCATGTCCGCCGTTGTGTTGCAGTTGCCAGGGATGTGAGTGGCGCGCAGCGACCTGAGTCGCGGCTGACTCCAAAGGAGGAGATCGCGGGCGAGTTGTGACATATGACGAGAGCGCACACCGCCTTGGCTATTTATGTACGCTACCGTCATGGTGCTGTCTGAACAGATCAAGACATACTTGCCCCGGATTATTGGGAGAAACCTCCATAGGGCAAGAGGTACAGCCAACAACTTTAGGCAGTTGATGTGCCAACGCTGCCGGGGTCCTGTCCAGAGGCCAGCGGCAGCGTGCCCGTTGCACATGGCGCCCCGACCCTGTCAAGAGGTGTCTGTGGTCACCATGACACGTCTGGACACCTGCTGCAAGGGGACTCCAGTCCGCAGAAAGCAGAGGTCTGTCCAAGGGTTTAAAGTCTGACAGCAAGAAGGTGTGATTGTCAAACGGTATGTGCTGTGGCGCCATGCCCATTTCGGGACTCAAACCTGTAGCCAGTGCTGAAGCAATCTCATATACATCAACCCGAGCGGTGCAGCCGCGGCTGAGAATGCCATATGCCCCAGGAGCCACTGGAATTGTTTTAGAGGAACCACTGTGCCGGGCTCGAAGAAAGCGAGGCGCCTGAACACTGACTGAGCGCGCTTGTTGGTGAGACACGATGTCACTGAGATGGAGTCTAACTCCATGCCGAGAAAAGAGATGCTCTGAACCGGCACGAGCTTGCTCTTTTCCCAGTTGACCTGAAGCCCTAGACGGCTGAGGTGCCTGAGCACAGTAACGCACAGTTACTCTCAAGAGTGAGCCAGGATGAGCCAGTCATTGAGGTAGTTGAGTATGCGGATGCCCACTTCCCTTAGTGTGGCAAAAGCTGCCTCTGCGATCTTCGTGAAGACGTAAGGGGACGGGGACAGGGACCTTGTACTGATATGCCTGGCCGTCGAATGCGAACCTTAAGAAGGGTCGTTTTGAGGCAGAATGGAGACGTGGAAGTACGCGTCCTTCAGGTCTACCGCCGCGAACCAATCTAGCTGTTGAACACAGGTAAGAATGTGTTTCTGTGTGAGCATTTTGAACGGGAGTCTGTGTAAGGCCCGGTTGAGAACTCACAGGTCCAAGATTGGTCGCAACCCGCCGCTTTTTGGGTACGATGAATTAAGGGCAGTAGAAACCCTTCTCCATCTCGGCTGGAGGGACGGGCTCTATCGCATCCTTGAGGAGTAGGGTCATGATCTGTGCTCCTAAGGCGCTGGCTTTCTCGCCGCGTACGGAAGTGGAGCAAACACCGCTGAAACGAATAGCTGAATACCATGAGCTGAATCGCATAGCTGAGTCGGATGGTCCTGGCCAGTCAGCGCGATGGATTGGGAAGTGAAAGCCATGCATCTAAACTCTCTGCGAGTGGCACTAACGGGACGATCACTTTTGATGTATCGAGCGGGGCTTCATGGCGGGGGGGGGGGGGGACAGGTAATAGCGCGTCGGGAGGCAGAAGAGCGTCCCGAGGCTTGGATTCTGAGAAAAGACTCAAAGCACTTATCTTGCTCAACGCACCCAGCAGGGGGTGGGTTAGATACTGAGAAAGAGATCTTAGAGAGACATCTTCGGAACTTCGGAGCGCCGGGGCTGAGCAGTCACAGGGCTGGAGGTGAGGGAACTGCATCTGGGGTGCCGGGACTGTAGAGTTTTGGGGCCGGGGTGCCGTGAGAACAGCACGCACCGGATGGATGACCCAGGGAGTGAGGAAATTGCTCATTATTGAGGATGTGGGTGCCACAGCCTGAAAGTGGTGCGGCAAATGAAACAAGCATTCTCCTCCTGGCCCTCCACCGGGGGATGGAGTGGTCTTGGTACCAGCTACGGAGCGAACATCTGACTGCCTAGATCGCCCGTCTCAGGAGAACTTCGGAGCTTTCCTTTTCCTGGAATGGGTCCCGGAGACGGGGGGCGTATGCCACCTGCGAGGTGCTCGACGCTGGGGCTGAGAGCTGGGCCCGAGTTGAGGCAGAGCTACCTGTTGTTTAGCAGCAGGCAGACAACCTCGGCAAGCAGGCGGGGCATGCTGGTTTGGCAGCTCCGCGGCAAGATGTGTCATCTGCTTTTTCAACGGCAAAAACTGCTGGGCTCGTTGACTGTCTCGCCGAAGAGGCCAAGCTGGGAGACGAGGGTGTTGAGAACGTCACGCATCTCGACCATCTTCAGCCAGAGGTGGCGCTCTTGGACCACGAGCGTGGCCATCACCCACCCGAGTGCCTGCGCTGTGACCTTCGTGGCTCTGAGAGCGAGGTCGGTGGCAGAGAGCAGTTCCTGCAGCACGTCCAGGTTGGAACTACCCAGGTGCAGATCTTTGCGTGTCTTGGCTTGGTGAACTTGCAGGAGAGCCATGGCATGCAGGGCGGAGGCAGACTGTCCGGTGGTGCTGCAGACTTTCGAGGTCAGTGATGACATCATTCTACAGGCTCTGGAGGGGAGTACCGGGCGGACCCGCCAAGTGGTGGCATTCTCTGGACACAAGTGGATTGCAACCACTCTGTCCACCTGGGGGACCTCCGTGTACCTGTGGGCCACCCGCCATCCAGGGTAGTGAGAGCAGACGAGTGGAGGGGTCGGTTCCGGGCAGTAAAAGGTGCCCTCCCCAACCGCGTCAGCTCGTCATGCACCTCTGGGAAGAACGGAACCGGTGGGGCGTGGCTATGAGCGGCGCCCTGACCCAAGTAACCGATCAAGTTGCCGTGAGGGGCGGTGGAGGTTTCCAGTCCAGCCTCGTGCTCACACCGGCCCGAGAAAGCATAGCGGACATCTGCGCATCAGCCTCAGACTGGGCAAGCAGACCCGAAGTTGGCAGCCCAGATGAGTCATCAGCATCAGACGGCACTGTGGCGCTCTCCGATGCAGTGTCGATGTCATCATCCAATTCAGGGGGCTCAAGGGAGAATGCCGGCTGGCCACAAGGCGAGCCTCCTCATCCCGAGCTCGGACAGAAGCAAGCATGCGTGTGGTTTGTGGGGATTTACCCGGCGAAACCGAGCCCGTCGTTATCTCCAAATCGTCTTCATCGCCAGCCGGGTCGTCCTCAATCCCGTGAGAAGGAGGAACGATGTGGAGGGCGGCTGAAGTGGCTTTCTCTCGTGAGAAAAGACAGCCACGACCACAATGTTGCCATGGCTATGTTCTTGCACTGAGAACATGAAACATAAAACGCTGCCTGCGTGTGATCGCAGCCCAGGCACGCAAGGCAGCTTTTATGACCGTCAGAAGTGGGGAGAAATCAACCGCATCCAGGAACTACACAAAGGCAGAAAGTAATCTTTAAAAAGACGCGTCCTGAAAAGGGCGTTCAACGCCTGCTGTGTTTTGCTCTTTTATGAGTGGGAACTCAAACTCTTTTAGAGGAAATAAACTCTTTTTAGGAGGAGAAACACTTTTTCAGGCAATGAAAGCTCTGTCGAGCGCCCAGGGGTGTAGACTGCACAGCGTGCAGAGATAGAGAGAACGCCAGCTGGAAATGCGCTGTAGATCCAACAGCAGTGCTTATCGCCAGTAGTGGTGAACTCAGCTTGTTGTTGCACAACCGTTCGGCTCCGGAGAAAAACTCTGACTGGCAAACGCTGCCCCGCCTCCCTTTATAACCGTATGTCCGGGGTGGGGCATGCAAATTCTGTCTGCCAACTTGCCAACACTATTTATCCTCTTACGAACCTTGCCATTTTTGGGGATTTCCACCTGGAATTGGCCTACCCAAATTAAAAAGCTTCCCATTCCCACATACTTTGGCCTAAATACACAGTTTTGGTGTCATTTTACAGGAAACCCTTTGAAGTTGCATAAAACACTGCTAAAAATTTAAAAAAATTAAATATATGTTGTCTGAACAGTAATAACCCTCCTAAAAAAAGAGGCGCTTTTTGATTTTTTTATATAAATTCATTTTTGAAAGTGTATAACTCAAGCCCTGTAAACCCTAGCAGCAAGCAGACAGTTTTGGCTGTTTCCACTAGATGTCAGCAAATACCTGAAAAAGGAATTTTGTCTGTATCATGTTTTATTTAATATCTATTTCAATTTATTTGAAGGGAGGAATATTACCTTTTTTTGGTGTACTTTCCACCTACCCAAATCTAAAGTCTCCCCATACCCATATACAGTGCTATAAATGCAAAATCCCAGTGTAATTTTACAGAAAACCCTTTGTCATTACATAAAACACTGTTGAAAGTGGTAAATATGCGCTCTGGTGTCTGGTGAGATGCGTCTGTGTGTTTTGGGCACGTAACCTACCCAGTGATCACTTCACAGTCTGGATGCAATATCACAGCCCCTGATTAGTCTATTTGATCTTGAGAGACATTGCCGGAAAGCGGAGGGTCTAAGCTTTACGGCAATATATGCTTTATCCGGATCGGATGTTTACATATTTTCCTGGATTGTTGAATATCATATAACATTACTTTGTGGTGTTTCTGCACTCGTGTGACATATCGAGGGATTACTTGGGCACACAACCACAGAAAACACTGAAAAACGGCTCATTTTGCAGAGAATAACCTAAGGTAAAGGATTATGTAGCATTTGTGGCTAACTGTGCTGTCTAGTGCGAGTAGCACGGCAAATATTCAATAATTTCACTTGTATGATTGTATACTACTTCATGATTCATTCAAAGTGTATTAGATATGTGATTATACCTCAATAAAAAGACTTATTGGAACTTCTTACTGGCAATGAGAGCTTTCATTTGATACATGGTTTGTACATGTGCGTCATATTTGAGCTGATATGAGACATATGTATTCAAAAACGCACATAATTATGACACGACTTTTGATGGGTGGAACTATGTAATTTATTGTAAATAAGTTACTTAGTGTAAAACAAATGCCAAAGTGATGCATATCTCAAGAAAGTAGACATTCTAAGCTTTCAAATGGTACCAGATATGAGCTCATAACTCCTCCGCATACATTTAAAATTGGAAGTACATTATTACTGACGTAATTTTAAATCCCGGAACCGGGATCGTGGATTTTAAGATGTTATTTTATTTTACAACTATTATTTATAAATATAAATTAAGATGTGTCTTTCTGTCTGTGTGTGTGTGTGTGTCACTGTTGCTGTGTCTGGAAGGATTAGAATCACAGGGAGACTGAGAAAATATATTTGCATATTGCAGAACCACATTGCACCCCATGGCAAGCAGACATACATGTACATTTGACCTTCACTCTTTATTTACCTCATCTTGTCTATCTATCCAACAGATCATTTCAGGACCTTGCTAGGCAGATGGACTATGCCTACGGCACTGTTAGGGACTCAGCAGTGTACGATTACTTTAGAGCCAAGGGCACAAACCCACTGGAGCAGGACAGCACGTATGCAGAGCTGTGGAGGACCATCAGCAGAAACAATGGACAGGACTTCTCTGTGTCCAGCCCCTCTGAAGGCATACGCAAGGTACATATCAGCTTTGGTATACATATTGTATCACAATCTCTTTAACATATTTGCATAAATTATAGTATAAAATACTGTTTAAAAAGCATCTCATTCCTTCTGATTCCAAAAGCTTCTGATTCCTCAAGAAGTTGCTTGAGGAAATGTCAAGAGTACATGTCTGTAATTCTAGACTTTGAAGATGATCAAATATAACACAGTTTTGATTTATTTTAGACATAATTCCCAAAGTTCCATTTATCTAAACCGTCTCTTTAAAGAAACCGTAATTTCTGTAAAGAGCATCTGTAAATGAGCGCATATTAACGATAGTTCAATGGCTTCTATACCAAGTCCGTGCTGTGTGTGATTAGAATGAAGTGTTTTTGATCAACAACTGACTATAAAGAACAGAAATGATATTAAAATAAACATTATTCAATCTATTCATTATTCAATCGATCTTGTCTTTGGACACACATTACAACATGGAAGTAGTCGATTTGTGTAGTAGAAGAAAACGTTTTCGAGGGCATATGAGTTCAAGATGTGAAATCTTGTGTATGAGCCAATGAGAGTATGTTTAGATCAATTGAGCTCCTTTGACAGAGACAGATCAGTGAAGATCTGCCTTTAGAGTTTGCTTTAATGATATAACACTTTGAAAAGAAATACTGTTTAGAAATGTATCTTCAATAGCAATGTGGCAGGGCGGAGGGTGGGGCCGGGTTGTGATCCTACACACCCGGTCCCGTATTAGGCCCTGCCACAAGCATCAATTGAGGATATAGTTTAGAGAACAATGGTGTGTAACAATACAGTTTAAATGTAGCAGTCATAAAAGGTTAGAATGCAATGCCTTAAAAATTGGCATAAATGAAGATGATTTAAGCGTGTCAGTCAGAAGTCACTCTTAAAAAAAAAGTATGTGTGCACCTTAAAGAAACATTTAATCCATAAATGATATTTTGCTCATCATTTACTCACCTTAATGCTGTCTTTAGCTCGTATGACTTTCTTCTGCAGAACACAAATAAATATATCTTGATGGAGATACAATTCAATAGGATCAAACATTTTCAAGCTCCAATAAGGGTATAAAAGCAGCGTTAATCCATATGACTTCAGTGGTTTAATCCATGTCTCCTGAAGCGAAATGACCTTTTGCGGTGAAAAACAGACCAAAGCGTAACTCCTTTTTCAATATAAATATTAACATCTGCATACATTCGGGGTATATGTCCTGTAAAAAGTAACAGTTGCAAGAGAAGATCTGGTGCAATTTGACACACACAAGATGCATGCAAGATGCATGCATGTTGATGCATCAACAGGAACGAAGCAGAGGTATACAACAACAGTCACGGTAATAATAATAATAGAAAAAAAATTTGCATCAAGGTTAGGATAAACGTGCAAAACTTTCACATTTAAAACAGCACTGACAAATAACAAATAAGAAAGCACACATAGACAACCAATCTGTCTGGGTCCTGGAATTAATACAGCTGGCAATGTACACCCCTAGTGATTGATTTTAATAGGTTAATGAGGGCCATTCATTAACTCAGTCAGTCAATCAATCAGACAACCAATCCCAGTAGCACAATGCTGCTCCAGTTAGGCTATACTTCAAAAGTGTATTTCAATTATAAGTGGCAGTACTAAAAATTCATAAAAAGTCACAATAATACAGATACAAACTTTTACGTCCCCAGATGGTTAAAGGTATGAGGAAGACGTACGTAATAAAATTTAAACACTTTCCTACAGTTTTGATCTCTGGGGAGTATTGTGGGCGACTGAATCAAGGACAGCAAGTTACTGCAAACAGGTGGTTCGCTTTATTTTCAATACACACAATGAATAAATGGAAACTAACAAAATCAGCTTATTTACAGCTATATACAACTTAAGAAAAGAACAATTGAAGAAAATAAATGATAATAAGAATAAGCCACAGAGAGAAAGAAAATGAGCGGTGCTAAACAAACAAAACAACAAAACCAAAACACTCAATTACTAATTCCCCCCCTCACTGAAAACAAAACAAAAAGAAAATAAAGAGTTCTTCAGCGCCGAAACGCCATAACTAAAACTTCACTAACTAACCAAACAAAAAAGTTACATATAGTTGCACATGCTCCTTCCCTAGTGAGTTAAACAATGGTACTTCTACATGTATGTACAATGTAGGTCATGTGACGTACTTCCCTTTTCTCTTCTCTCCGGGCTGGTGCCAGTTAGAGATCAGAACAATCCTCAGTGAGCAAACACACTCATACTAGGAAGACAAGCAAGCGTACCACTACAAAGTCAGTACTTCTCAGCAACAACACTAGTACAAACCAACAAACAGTCCAAGCTCCCCCCCTTCCGTTCTCCCGAGTGCCTTATATCAGAACCACAGCCGATGATTGGTTGTCTCCGACCAATAGCAGCACCTAAAACTCAAGGATAGCAGAGAGCGGGAAAAACAGGAAGAAACCAACAACAGAGGGAAGAAAACGGAGCAACCAATAAACAAAAAGGGGAGGGAAGAACATGCTAGCACGTAACACAAACACAGATCTCAAAAACTGAAACATTTAAACAACTCAACATTTAAAGGGTTATTGAAAAATGTCAAGTTTTTTGTGAATAATTGCAATTATCAACTGAATTTGACAGGCTATTTGACAGAGTTTCTTTTAATGGGCAGACATTTACAACGATCTGTTTTTAATGTAAATCAGAATTGTAAAAAGTACACATACTTGGAAGCTTCCATTTTTAAACATTAACTTATATTTCTGTAGCTCTGTTCAATTTTAACTTTTGAATTTCAGCCACCCCTAAAATAGCTCATACTATTGACATTGTCTGTGTGGTTAAATTGCAAAACCGAATGTATGAAGCTTATGAAAAATAATGATTAACCATTTAATAGTGATAAAACATAATTTACCAATGGGGTGGAAGAAAGAAAGTTCTTTCTTTAAAAAAAATTATAATAAAATAATAATAAGATAAAGGATAAGATAAACATTCTGACATTTCTTATACTGTGTTATAAAATGTCAGAAATAAATAGACAAATACAATTTTTAATAATAAAGAAATAAAACAAATCTTTTTCACTTTTCTTTTTTAAAGGTGCAGTATGTAAGATTCAGAAAGCCTTGTTATTAATGACACCTGTGGCCGTTAAGTGAACTGCAGCAGCTAGTTTGCTCTTGATTGCACACACACTCTATGGTAACACGAGCGAGCGAGAATCAACCAAAACAATGACGTAACGTACAAACAAGCTGAACGTAATTCAACGGCATCCTGCTGACATATGAGGTAGCATAATTAAAATTACACATTTATGATTGTTTTACTACAAACTTTGAGACTAAACTAAAACTACTTATCAGCTAACATAGCATACTGACAAACACATACAGCTACACACTAGCGAACTATAATTTATCCTGTATACCTGACTTTTAGTATAAAAAAAGATCGTTGAAATGATTTGAAAGTTACGAAGCAAGGTAGCTTGCAATTCATCAGCGTTAGCAGGCAAGATCAAGTTAACAAAAATTACACAGATCAGTCCTTATGGCACTATATTTCACATGGTTTGCAGTTATGTAAGCTTACCTGTCTGATAAGGAGAATGCCAATTAAGGGTCGGATTTGATACACAAAACCGAACGAATGTCATTCCAGGTATCAAATGCCCTGCCGAAGTTCACTCTAGTTCCCCTTCTGTCACTAACACAAGGGGTCTTTCTTGAGAGAACTTGAGAAAAGGCCACTGAGAAATTGGTAGACAGAATTTGCATGTCCCGCCCCTGGACATATGGGTATAAAGGGAAGCAGGTGTGCGTCTGTCAGTCAGATTTTTTCTTCAGAGCTGAGCAGTTGTGCTGCAGCAAGCTGAAGTTCACTACTGTTCCACTCACCTCTGTTACAGAGCACAGCTGTTGGATCTACGGTGCGTTACCAGCAGCTTTCTCCTTCTCGCTGCACACTATGCAGTCCACACCCCTGGGCCGACAGTGCTGCTGTCTAAAAGAGTTTTTTCTTCTAAAAGAGTATTTTCCCCTCAAAAAGAGTTTGTTTTCTCTCACAAAAGAGCAATAAACAGCAGGCATTGAACGTCCTTTTCAGGACGCGTCTTTTTAAAGATGCCCTTCCGCCTGTTTTTAAAGATGCCCTTCCACCTCTGTGTAGTTCCTGGATGCGGTCGATATCTCTCCAAGACTGATGGTCATAGACGCTGCCTCGTGTGCCTGGGAGGCATTGTTTGTGGATGGTTCATGTACTCACTGCGAGCGTTGCGGTCGAGGCTTTCATTTCTTGAATGCCACTTCAGCTGCCCCCCACATCACTCCTTCTTCCCACAGGATTGAGGACGACTTGGCTGGCGATGAAGGCGATTTGGGGGTGGCAGCGTGCTCGGTTTTGCCAGGTAAATCCACACAAACCACCAGGCCCCCGGCACACTTGATTGTTCCCGTCACCCAGCTGAGAGTGGAGGCTCCACCCCTAGGTGGTCCAGCATATTTGGGGCCGATTCGGCATGGCACAGGTAAATCTCTTTGCCTCCCAAGACAATTCCCACTGCCCGCTCTGGTACTCCCTGACAGAGGCCCCTCTCGGGACAGACGCGATTGGTGTTCTTCCCAGTCTGAAGACCCGCAGAGATGTGCAGTACAGTCGGTGCTTTCATTTCTGCAAGAGAGGTTGTAGGGGAGGCTGTCCAACTCCACCTTGATGGTGAATGTAGCCGCTATCGTGGCCCACCACAACGCAGTGAACTGCAAGTCCTTGGGTAAGCACAACTTTATTATCAGGTTCCTTAGAGGTGCCTGGAGGCTGAATCCTCCCCGGCCAAGCCTGTTCCCCTCCTGGGATCTCTCAATGGTCTTCTCGGGCATTCAGAGACCCCCCTTCGAGCCACTTGACTCAGTTGAGCTCAAGGCCCTCTCCTTGAAGACAGCCCTCCTGATAGTGCTAGCTTCCATCAAGAGGGTTGGAGACCTGCAAGCGTTCTCTGTCAGCGACACTTGCCTGGAGTTTGGTCCTGCAACCAGGCTAAGTGCCCAAGGTTCCTACGACCCCCTTCAGGGACCAGGTCGTGAACCTGCAAGTGTTGCCCTGGGAGGAGGCAGACCCAGCCATTTCGTTGCTGTGTCCGGTACATGCTTTGCGTATCTATTTGGACCACAAGCAGAGCTTTAGCTGTTCTGAGCAGCGCTTTGTCTGCTTCGGCGGACAGTGGAAAGGGAATGCTGCCTCCAAACAGCTCACTGGGTCGTTGACGCTATCTCCCTGGCCTACCAGACCCAGGCCATGCCCGCCGCCTTGCAGGTTTTAGCATACTTGATGAGAAGTGTGGCATCCTTGTGGGCACTGGCCAATAGCACCTCCCTAGAAGACATCTGCATAACAGCGGGTTGGGCAACACTCAATACCTTTGCGAGATTCTACAATCTCAGCATTGAGTCGGTCTCATCCCATGTTTTGTTTGGTCTGAGCCAGTAGAACTCGGAAATACGGAACAGCCGTCCGGGTGCTCTCGCTTCCTGGATGTTCTTCCTCCCTAGCCTACTGGCCAGCCAATTCAGCGGAGGAATAACGACCAGACCCACTACGAGCCGCAAATGCTCTGTACTGGGGTAGGGCTCCTCAGCCCTAATTCCCTCTTGAGGTAACTTCCTGTGATGTGACGTATTTTCCACGGTACAGTCCTGATGGACAGATGAACGCCGCTTCCCTTTATACCCGTATGTTTGGGGGAGGTACATGGAAATTATGTCTGCCAATTTCTCATTTGTCTTGTCTCAAGTTCAGAGGTACGCGAGGCTCTCAAGAAAGACCCCTTGTGTCACTACATTCGACACAACGTCTCGTTCCCTCCATCAGGGAACGGAGGTTATAACTGTAACCATGATGTTTTCGCTCTTCCACGATCACGTTTCCGCTTATTCAGACAGGATTCAATAGATAAATGTTTTTTTGGCTTACTCTGAGTTTGTGTAGGATCCGGATATTTGCTGGATTCCATCTCAAAGATAACATTATCTAGTGTTGCAGTTTGTTGTCACTGTTGAATAGCGGAAGAGAAGCTGTTACTCTCTGAGGCAAGGCTCTTGGGAGCAAGCATAATCATCACATCCTTTGTATTTTCCCGGCAAAAGCAACCCGCTTTGAAACCCGCATGAAAATCAGTCTACAGGCTTTAATAGGCAACCTAGGAAGTCCAAGAAGGGCTAATTTTTTAATTTGCATTGCAAGCCGTTCCCACTTTGGCAAAAAAAGGAGAATATTACATGACCATTTTTACATTGTTATATATTGCACATTTGTAGTGTTGTTGTCTCTTTAGAAAAGACATCTAAGCTGTGATTACAGAATAAACAATGCACTCTTTATCTTTAAGAATGAAGCTCTGTGTTTTTTCACAGGCTAAAAAAGGGCCATATGCATTCCTGTGGGATATGGCAGTGGTGGAGTATGCAGCGCTGACAGATGACGACTGTACTATTACTGTATCCGGCAACAGTATGAGCAGCAAAGGCTACGGCATCGCCTTGCAGCACGGGAGTCCATACCGAGACCTCATCTCACAGAAGTGCGTATATGCAGGTTTCCAACTACTTTTTCCAAAAATTGTAGTATACGTTAAATAGATATTGTATGATTGTAGTCAAATAATGCAAATATAGAAGGAAAAAAAATGACTGTCCAAGAATGAGGACAGAAAAATTACATACCATGTTAACTTCCCATGTATAATATTATAGTATGGCATTTGTTGTACTGCCTTTAATGTCTCATGCTTTATATATATATAATAGAAGACTCTGAATTTATATAAGAATGCATATAAGACACATGATGTAAAAGCATAAGTGGAATAATGTAATGAAAATGATCAGTAATGCTATTAAATTATCACAAATGCTGATGGTAATCAATAATACTGATAAGCATGACAATTTTAGTCTTCATTTCCCTTCACTGGTGCTCCAGCCGGCAAGCTCCACCAATCTTCTCCAAGTGAATGACTGTTATGAAGTGATAGAAGAGAGAAAATTGATAGACCAAAATAAAGAAACAGACATAGGAAAGGAGGTAAAGGAAACATGAGAAGGGATCAAAAGAAAACAAAAGGTAAACAAAGTAAACCCAACCCTATGATTTGTCCCTGTAACAGTATTAGGACAGGATACGAGGAGGCGGGAACCGGCTGAACAGTGAACATAAAGGTTTATTTATATAAATGAACTTAAAACAACATAAAACATAAATGAACAGTCACACATGCAGAGCGGCCACGTGCGTCTCTCGAACTGGTTCCTCCAGCTCTTCTTTATTCCCCTCCTGGCTGATTAGCTTGATTCAGGGCCGGCCGTGTGTCCTCATGGCCCGACCCGGCCCCCCTCCTCATCACAGTCTCCATCTCATACTTTAGGTTCGGTTTCAGTTTAATCAGCCATTCTTGTCTTCAGCAGGGTTACAGTTCTGCAAACATACTTAAACACATAGAAATCCATAACAAAACAAAGAATTCTCCAAACAATTAATCATGCTTTCTATCATTTAGATATCAACACATTGCAGTCTTTGATTTTAAAATTATTCACAATTCTGTCTCCACATTTCCAATGACTAATCAATTTAATCTTGAAACAAAAATAATTAGATTTTTGGTACTTAAAAATCAATTCTTTTGACTTAACCCCAACTCCTGAACTTAAGCTTTTCTATTTCTATTTTCTTAAGCGTCATCTAAAACCTCATAAGAATAGGAATATGAAACCACATAAAAAAATTAAATCCTTCTGGAATATTTACCAAACACCATTTCCATAATTAAGGGACAAATTATCATAAATAGTGTGACATAAACATCAAGGCAATGTATAATGTTGACACTCTGGATCCCATAAACTGGACCAGACAGAACATAAAACAGGCACATGAATGTGAAGTTCTCACATTTAAGGTTCGCTTTTCATATGTAAGTTACAAGACAGTATTTGGTCTAGACACATTTTTTTTATTAGTCAGTTTCATCTTTTTACTCAGTTCTCTTTCCCAATTCTCAGACAATTCTATTTAAATTGTTATTAACTATAAACCAGTCAAAACAAACAAACAAACAATCTTAATCTTTAGTCACCACCATTTTTTTTATCATTCTTCATTACTATTAAAAATGGACATGATTTCAATATTAGCACAAGTAAAAGTACTCAATTATCTTAATTATTCATCATACAAATATTCCAATGTTTCTTTAATACTTACAGTCTCCTAAATCAGGCACACATTTAAAATGCTAAAATCTCATTGACAGATCATACATTCCCATTCAGGTTGTATTTCTGCTTCTTTATTAAATGTCTCAATAGAACATGTATCATGGTGGGACTAACATCAGACAATAATGTATAATTTATAAGTTGGTCATAAAAAGATTATAGACTCTGTGGAACTTCTATTAAGCTTAGTAAAACTTTGTAATAATAATTCAATAATAACCAAGATGGTTTTGAAACTACATGAATTCTTTCAGATGAACATTCAACTGAATCTCTTATCTTTAGTATAAACACCTTCAAACTTAAATTGTACTTTTGTCTTCTGTTCAAATAGAGCTTTACATTTCCAACACCTTTTAGCTTGTGTCTTCTTACTATGAGTGTATTACCAATCCTTTATTATTATTATTATTATTAAGTCAATGAAATCCCTTAAGTGCTATTTTCAACATTCCTTTCTCTTTTTACATCAGTAATGTCCTGACTATACTTTGTGATCAGTTGAATGCCACTTTGGTGAATTAAAGTATCAATTTCCAGCAAAATCTGTCCATTAGTCCAAATTTTTGGCCGCCAGCGTAAATACACAGTATATTATATAACAGTATTTGTTTTACTTTAATACAGCAATAATGTACCGTATGTATCATAAAGATAATCTAAAAGGTAACATCTTTGGAATTATAAAACCTTAAAAGTCATCCTGACAACATGCATTAGATCTTAACTTTACTCTACACTATACTATTCTATACACTATACTATACTGTACTCTACACTAGACTATACACTTCTATACTATACTATACACCATACTTCAGTACACAACTATACTATACACTATACTACATTAGGCAAGGCAAGGCAAGGCATACTATACACTTCTATACTATACTATACACCATACTTCTATACACAACTATACAATACTATACATTAATAATAAGGTAAGGTAATACTATACTTTATACTATATATATTAGTATATTGTATATTATTAGTATATTACAGATATAGTATATTATTAGTAGACTGTATATTATACTATTATTGACTATGACATACCATACTGTTATATTCTATTCTTTTATTTTCTGTATTACAATATACTATATGTTTCTGAACTATACCATTCTATATTTACGTCTCTATTCTATTTTATACAATAGTATATTCTATATTATTCTGTTATACAATTCTATTATATACTATACTGTTCTATACTAAATCTCTGAGTGTATAAAACAAATCTCCCTCGTGTGTATTTCTCATCTCTCCTATTTTCATCTGCATTTTTATCTGAAAGACTGAAGTGGCTTATGGAGCTTCTATTGTTCAGGGTCTCTCTAGAGTTTGTGAAAGCTATTTTCATAATTATCACAATCTGACAAAACTTTGGGGAATTGTACAGCCTGTCTGGTGCAGAGGATGTATTGAAGTGACTGCAGAAAGTGAATATGACAAAATATCCCATGCAATGTAATTGCTTCTAATACAATAAGAGAGATATATTTAAGTGTCTTGTGTAGATGTTCAAGAAAAAGCAAGAACATGTTTCAAGATTCAATAGGTGTATAAAGCCACTAAATATTGAAATGACAAGTTCTCCAATTACTTCAAACATGAAGATAAATGACTAACAATGCAATGGGAGTGATGGATATACAATTATCAACTGCCATTCCAAATTCCAAACAAAGCCTTGATTCATGAATTGCTGTATCTTGGGTTCAGTTTTTACACTTTACAGATTGATCCCTATGTTAATGGGGCAGATGCCGGCGGACTGTCTAAAGCTCCCTATAAACACTTGTAACCAATTAAGACTGTATATTGTTATTGCATGGGATTGGTAAAGCATGATAATGATCTCTCTAGTTGAATATGTTCTCATGCATTCTCTGTTGATCCAAATAGAATATCTTAACATGACTCAACTACTAGCAATACCAAACTTTGCTCATGAAAACATGATGTAATAGCAGAGCCATATTATATAATTGTCTTTGTTTTGTACCAAATGTTATTGGAAATTCAGTGGGTTCAGTTGTTTCTGAAGACTATAAACAAATTGCTGTTTTTCTTGTTTCTTTGTCAGCTGTTTTGTCTATCAACAGCTTTCAGGAGCCACAGACATTATTCACAACTCCAGAATAAAATGCAAATCTATTATTCATATTTACACAGCAAGTTGATATAGAAAATACTGTATATTTCCAAGCTAACTTATGAATGAATACAATTTTAAATGAACTACACTCCAAAAGAGATGTAAATAAATGCATGACAACATACTGTAGGTAAAACACAATAAGAAACATCATTTTTCAGGACACTGTATTTTACACCGTATGATAATTTTGTAAAACATCCAAATAACTTTACAGATCTTTATTGTAAAGGGTTTAAACAATGTTTTCCATGCTTGTTCAATTAACCATTAACAGTTAATGAACATGCACCTGTGGAACAGATGTTAAGATCGGTACATCCGAATATCACACCTGCGGGACAGGTACAGGATGGCAACAACAACTCCCCGAGTTACACCAGGAATCCGAGGCCTGTCCTCTGGAGCAGGATCGATTTGGAGGTGGAGGGTCCTTCATGGTCTGGGCCGGTGTGTCACAGCATCATCGGGCTGAGCTTGTTGTCATTGCAGACAATCTCAGCACTGTGCGTTACAGGGAAGTCATCCTCCTCCCTCATGTGGTACCCTTCCTGCAGGCTCATCCTGACATGATCCTCTAGCATGACAATGCCACCAGCCATACTGCTCATTTTGTGCATGATTTACTGCAAGACATGAATGCCAGTGTTCTGCCATGGCCAGCGAAGATCCCGGATCTCAATCCCATTGAGCACGTCTGGGACCTGTTGGATCGGAGAGTGAGGGCTAGGGCCATTTCCTCCAGAAATGTCCGGAAACTTGCAAGTGCCTTGGGGGAAGAGTGGGGTAACATCTCACAGCAAGTAATGTAAGCACAGCGTAGTGCTAGCAGGAAGACTAGCAACTGTACATTATCGTACCATTAGCTAGGTAACTCCTAGCCAATCACATGTAAGCCATTTCTTTATAAGTCTGCTCACAATCTATCACATTGCTGTTTCAGTGTGCTAACACGGCATCCTCCACCACCCCACCACCAACAGTTGAGTCCGGTCCTGCACAGGGTCCTCGCCCATGCCTCCTATCTCCGGCAGGATAGGATGGTTCAGAGTACAAAATCTTCGGACAGCCAGACGGGGCTTACGCCAAAGAGAAACATGACATTTCTGTTTTATATTCATAAAAAAATTAATCTTAAATTTCACTCAAGTCTGCAAGTACTGTGTATCCTTCATGAGTTAAAGCAGCTGTTACTGTACATTCATACAGATGGGATCATCACCAATGTTTTATAATATTGTGGCCAAATTTGACCAGAAATCAACATAAAAACATTTTAAACATCTGAATGAGAGATGCTTACCGTGATGAAATGCTGGATGTGTGTACTCACCGGTCACACATCAGACATGCTGGCATACAGAGATGAATCAAGGATACAATTTGGTAATATTTGTGCTGAATTCAGAACTGTATAATTTTCCTGGGACATAGATCAAAAGCTATTTTTTTTTCTTGATATCGTTTCATTGGTGTTTTTCTATTCACCGCCATTGTTTCCTCTTACTGATGGTCACAAATATGGCGGCTGCAAGGACAAATTGACATCACTGAAACAGATTTGGAAATGTTTTGGTGTACAAGTATCAGTAACTCTGGAGCAGGTAGGTGTGTGTATTCACCAGGATTCCTCAATCACTCGATATTGTGGCGCAGTCCACTGCTGAAATGTTTTTTCTACTTTAAAGCACTATGGTGGAAGTCAAAAATCTCAAACGGCTAGATAGCACAACATTCTAACCACCACTGATGAGAAAAACAGCTACAACACTGTGTCATGCACAAAAATAAAGGGTTTTTAAACTGCATATCATCACCCTTAATAAAATTCATCACAGTAAACGTAACGAAAAATTCCATTTCTCAGGGAGACTTAATGTTATGTTGTTTATTATTTTTTTTGACTTAATACTGCAGTAATGAGGAGCCATGCATGATCTTGCCTGAGATTATGGCATTAAAAATGCCACAATGGAAGTACTTTGGTAAATATTTGGTTAAGTAGAATAAAGGGCTTCAAAGTGTAGACCTCTAAAAAATATAAACAAAGTTGTCTTTGTTATTTTCGAATAATATCTGATATTAGGAAACAAACTGGCCATGTTCACTGTTTGATATTTTTATATATGAGTCAGATGAAAAGTATATCTGTCAAGGAGTAGGTACAAACATTTTCACAAGTCTGAACATTTCACAGTCCCTAAAGAAATAAGTTGTTAATTGAAATAAGTTAGTGTAGTTTGATTTCAGATTCGGATTTATAACTATATATTCTTATTTACTACAAGTGTGAGTTGAAATGAGACCTGGACATGTTTTGGTGAGATTTACCCTCACACAGAATAGAGTCATACTATAGCAGTGAGATATTTAAAGATTTATTTGCTCATATCTGCTACTCTTTATACTCCTCACAGAGATGCTCGACCTCTCTGACCTCAGATCAGTTTTAGCCACACTCTGAATAGAATGTGGAGGCTAAAGCTGGACATGAGTCAGTATGAAGAGGGTGCTTGTGTTCAGAGGCCCTCGGGCACTGGTGGTAATGCACTGTGGGGCAGCTGTGAGGATGCTTGTGGGTTATTACACACTGAAGCATAATGTCATCTCTTGAGAGAGGAATTTATATTACTTCTGTGCTGTGTGGCCCATCATCATCTGTTTCTCCAGCGCTTTTGTCTGCTGGCAGGCCTCTTACATGTCTATGTATGTGATGATTTTCATTACAGAACCGGAAATGGCTGTATTGTTGTTGATGTGCCCTTCACTGATGACAGACACATTGTTTTAGCCTTTTTCTCTGCTTAAACATGTCTTTACCTTCCCATGTTTGTTTATATCTTTTTTTTATATATGTACTGTATAATTCAGCAAAGGAATAAAAATGAATGTTGACATTAGCTCTCATTAAAGAAGCTAGCAGGAAATAATTTTGAATTGCCAGTGTCAGGTGGTATTAGGGGGAGGGGCATTATCATTCTTGATAGCACTTAATTGGATAAAAACTTATAAAAACATTTGAGTAAAAGTTGATGTCATCAATATTTTTGATCCATTTTTGAATATCTGCTAATCTGTTACTTTAGTCAATTTGAAGAAGTACACTAGCATGTAGATGACCTCAATCACCAAAAAGAATTGCAAAAATAGCCAGATACTTAATTTTTTTTGAAGGAACAGTGTTGCTATGTTGTTGCTAAGGAAGAGTGTCCTGCTGTATTTTTTTCATCCTTACAGCGGAAACGACATTAAAATACTCTGTCATTTTGGGGCATACGTATAAGTGTAAGACATCATAAGAGACTATACTTTTATTTGAGTACACTCACAATAACAACAAAACCTTGTGCTTTTGTAAAATAAAGAAAATAAAAAGTGTGAGCTTTCAGCAGTCTCTGTGTTCACGAGCATATTTCTGAAACACGTCACAAAAATGTACTGAAACTCCGCGATTACTTATCACACAAACATGAAACATATGTCTAAAGAAAGCTTAAAAATCTACTTTTAAATAAAACAATTCAAATTTAAAACAAATATTCTTCTCCAATGTATTCTGTATGAAACAAAGTGATGTACAATTTTTCCTGGCTCAGCTAATTATCTCTAATGTGATTAGGACGCTATTCGTATGGAAATATGCTGAGGCGATCAATGCAAATGGTAAATGCCCCCGACTATGCCTTAAAAAGCATCAAGTTAATTCACTTTTCTGAGCGTTTGGAAGATGGCATGATACACAGGTGAGGAAGAGTCCACATTTTGTGGCTTGAGAGTCCACAAGAGTGACTTGATCCAGTCGAGGATACAATTTCATCATTTAGTTTTACTTGCATATTAGTTGACATGCTATTTTATATAAACATGTACATATTTTACTAGTGAGACTGTTTCCAGACTTGCCAGTAGGGATTCAGAGTATTGACATTTGAAATATGTCCTAATAAGCAAGATTTTGTTACATTTAAATGCTGTTTCTGCTAAAGCAGGTATTTAAATTGAATGCTGTATGATATAAATATGATACGTAATATGATATAAAAATAATATGAATGTTTAAATTATATTTTAACTAGTGTTTATGCCACAGTGTGGCTCAAGATCCCGCACCCCGACTAGCTTGCTTCAGACCCAACTCAACTCGCCTGCCATCTCCTCATTTGTAGTCAGCAGCGAATCAAGCCGTTGCGAGCCACTCATCTCCCGGGCCACCTCAACAGCACAGCGGATGCGCTGTCGTGGCAGGTCGCACTCAGGGGATAGTGGAGACTCCACCCTCAGGTGGTACAGCTGATTTGGAGTCGATTCAGTTAAGCGCAGGTAGACCTGTTCACTTCCAGGGAATCCTCCCACTGCCCGCTCTGGTATTCTCTGACTGAGGCTTCCCTTGGCACAGATGCGCTGGCACACAGCTGGCCCCTGGGGCTGCACAAATATGTGTTTCCCCCAGTGAGCCTACATGCACATTCTTTGTGCAAGGTCAGGGAGGATAAGGAGCAGGTCATCCTAGTGGCTATTAATTGGCCCACCAGGACTTGGTTCTCGGACCTCACGATCCTCACGACAGCCCCACCTCCCCTGGTGAATTCCCATGAGGAAGGACCTTCTTTCTCGGGGATGATGCACCATTTGGCAAACGCGACCAGACCTTTGGAATCACCACGTCTGGCCCTTGGACGGGACGTGGAAGACTTAAGTGGCCTACCACCTGCAGTGGTAGACACGATCACTCAGTCCAGGGCTCCCTCGACGAGGCGTCTGATCTGAAGTGGTGTCTGTCCACTAAGTGGTGTTCTTCCCCACACGAAGAGATGTGCAGTTGGATCAGTGCTTTCATTTCTGCAAGAAAGGTTGGAGGGATGGCTGTCCCCCTCCACCTTGAAGGTGTATGTAGCCACTATCTCGGCACATCACGATGCAGTAGATGGTAAGCATTTGGGGACGCACGACTTGATAGTCAGGTTGCTGAGAAGCGTGGGAGGTTAAACCCCCCCAGACCAAGCCTCGTTCCCTCATGGGACCTCTCAGTGGTCCTTCTGGGCTTATGGGGAGCTCCATTTGAGCCCCTAGAGTCAGCTGAGTTAAAGGTGCTCTCCTTGAAGTCTGCCCTCCTGACAGTGATCACCTCCATCAAGAGGGTAGGGGACCTGCAGGCATTCTCTGTCAGTGAACTGTGCCTGGAGTTCGGTCCGGGTTACTCTCACGTCATCATGAGACCCCGACTGGGCTATGTTTCCATGACTCCGTTCAGGGATCAGGTGGTGAACCTGCAAGCGCTGCCCCAGGAGGAGGCAGACCCAGCCTTGGCATTGCTGTGTCCGGTGCGTGCTTTGCGCATCTACTTGGACCGCACACAGAGCTTTAGAAGCTCTGAGCAGCTCTTTGACTGCTTTGGTGGACAGCAGAAAGGAAGCGCTGTCTCCAAACAGAGGATCGCCCACTGGGTCATTGACACCATTGCTATGGCATATCACGCTCAGGACGTGCTGCCCCCTGCGGGGCGGTGCGGCCATTCTACCAGGGGTGTAGCGGCCTCCTAGGCTCTGACCAATGGTGCCTCTCTAGCAGACATTTGTAGTGCAGCGGGCTGGTCAACACCTAACACCTTTGCAAGGTGTTGAGCCCGTTTCATCCCGTGTATTGTCAGGTTCAAAAAGGTAAGTCTCGGGACAGCTGGCCGGGTGTACCACTTCCGTATAGCACCTTTCGCCTCTCTTGAGGCGAAGACATACGTTCCTCCCAGTCACGTTCACAAAAGTGTGGACCCTGGATGTCCTTCTTCCTTAGACCTGTGGCTGGTGAATTTTCGGAGAAACTTGCTGCCAGCCCAGTACATGTGTCAATTAGGCCGTGTACTGGGGTAGGTGCACCACATGCATTGGTTATCCCTTTGATAACACTGTGTGATGTATTGTCCGACATTTTCTCTGTCCCCAGACACTGTGTTAGTAGTAACTCCTCCCCCCATTGGGTAGGATCTACCACAGGACCCTTCCACTTGACGTGATTCCGACCGGACTCGGTAAGACCATGTGAAGTATTCCCACTATAAAGCCCCCCCTGCAGGCGGGGTGTGGTCTCCGCAGTGTTCTCCGCTTTGGAGGGACACCCCCCACCGTGCACCTTATATGGTCCGCAGCTGAACGATTTTGTTCCTTTTGGGGAGAAAAACGAGAAGAGGTAGCGGCTGTGTCAGCCGGTCCTTATTTTTGGAGTAGTTGACTTGTCCCCGAGGTGCAGGGGACCGTTTGACGCCTACGAGTGCATTGGGGGTAGTTACGTGACAGCCTGATGCGCTGGCTACAAGGCATACATAGCTCTGCCTGTCTCGCACCGCAAGTCCACATAACACAGTTCAGTAGTTCAGGCATTTTCCATAGGGACCCCTAGTGTCACTACATCAACATAAAACGTCGAGTGAGTGACAGAACGGGAATGTCACGGTTACTAACGTAACCTCCATTCCCTGATGGAGGGAACGAGACATTGTGTCCCTCCTGCTACAACACTGAACTACCCACTGAAATGGCCAGGACCTTGTCTCGGCTCCTCAGTGCAAAACCTGAATGAGTGGTTGCATTCCAGCTCCTTATATACCCGTATGTCCGGGGAGTTGTGAGCAAATTCCACTCACCAATTTTCATTTACTTTTCTCAAAGATCAGAGATGTCTGGGGCTCACAGGAGTGACCTCTAGTGTCACAGCATCTGGGAATGGAGGTTACGTTAGTAACCATCGGTCTTGTTTTAGTAATCGGTCTTGTTTTACCCAAGATTATCTGCTTCATCTGTGTTTCATGAAACCATCACGACAAATAAGCTGCATCTGTTTATAACATGTTACACTGTGCTGTTTGCAAATAAACAGCTTTTAGTCTGTGAGTACAACAATATGCCTGTTGTAATCTCGGCACAATTAGCTAACCATACTCAAACGTATTGGTGAAATAGGTCTTCATGATTCATTTTCATATAATACTTATAGAACATTTTGTCAATAAATATAATTTTTAGCTAGTCTGGGAACTTTAACCTTTCTGCATGTTCGTGTCCGGTGGCAAACACAAGGTCTCAGCAAATGATGGTAAACATTTAGCTTTTTTTCTCTTTACTTTCCTTTTTGCGACATGGTCCGTGTCCTTTCTGTTTATTAACAGAGTAAAACCAATTTGAAAAATCAGTCCTAAAAACTGGAACATACGATCATCCTTCATAACACATTAGCGCCAATATTTACCTCTCACACCAACGCCAACAGACAGATCTGTTACGCAGTGTTGGGGAAGCTACTTTGAAGCTGTAGTTTGACTAATAATTTAAAATAGTTAAGCTACAGTCAAGCTACTCAATTGACAACACGTTAACACAAATAACATTTATTAATTAATGAATATATTAATTAAAAACATTAAATATATTAAATTAGATACATTAAATGTATTTAATACATTAAATGAATAGAAACATTTATACATTTAATAAAGGCCATAAAATAAAATACAAGGTCAGACGCCATTTAAAAATATATTTTTTTAACTATACTACACTTTTTTGTCATCCTGCTGTGCCCGAGTGTAGACTACTTCCCTAAAGATCAATTTTTTTTTGACAAACTCTCCTTGTGCTGACAATCTGTGCTTGTCACATTATATTTAGTATTGATAATATATGAATATAAACTATGGGCTTGTTTCGGCTCTCACCTGTGTTTATGTGCATTGTATTTTCTGACGTTTTTGCCACTGACAATGTAGGGTGCACCGGTTGTTTAGATCAGTTTTACTATCAGATATAAACTAATAATTAATGTTTATTAATTATTAATTAATAATTAAATAAAATAATAGAATTTAACTAGTTAAATTTAACTAGTTAAATTCTATCCTCGGGCACCACTCTTTGACAAGAGAAAAATTATAGTAAGTGACTGATCAAGTCTCATAAAATTCTACCCTTAAGATTGAGTATTCTGATTAATAATCAAAAAGGGAAGAAGTTAGTCAAATTATTGCCATACGAATCCAACAGTAATATGGTTACAGTTGGCTTCTAACAACAACAATTTAACAATACTGAAGTAATACTGGAGTTCTTGATGTGGCAGTGGCTGGCTTCAACACAATATTCAAACAAACAAACCAGGAATACTTATTATAATATAACAAGATTTAGGCCTATTATAACCGAACAGCAATGAACACTGCCAATACTAGATGAATATAACACAAAAACATAAAATGGAAATTAATGGAAACTAAATTGTGGAGCTATATGCTAGTGTATGTATGTGTGTGTGTGTCTAGATTAGTTAAGAAAGACACAAAATGGCAGACAAACCTCCACGTGTGGAACCAGTTTCAAAATGGAGGATCGGTTTCAACATTGAGAACTAGGTTCAAAATGGCGAACTGAATTCAAAATGGAAACTAGTTTCAAAATGGAGGATTCGATCTTAAAGGGCGGAGACAACAATTATTTGAATGTGTAGGGAAAGCAAGATGGCTGGATCAGATCCAGAACAACAGAGCTTATACCACGTGTGGGTGGTAATGAGCAGACACACAAAATAACAGAACGAAACAGGCGGGAGAATTCTGATTCAGACATAAACCGCAGTGCTGCTCGCTCCGTGAATATCAGTGAGTGTGAGAGAGAGAGCAAACAAACAGGGGTTCATGCAATTTAATAGAGGATACATACTGGTAACAGCACGATTGAATCGTTAGTTTGGATCACAAAATAAAATAACATTTCACCCAAAAATGACGATCTCACAAATCAAAACAGCAATCAAGTCAAGTCAAATTTTATTTGTATAGTGCCTTTCACAACACACATCGTTTCAAAGCAGCTTTACAAAAGATCAGGTATTAACAGACGATAAAACTGTAATGTCTATATTGTCGATGAATCATCATTGTGTAATTACATGGAATACGATTGTTTATCGTGTTTAAAAATAAGTAATTAAATAGTAATTGTATTAATAACCCCAGTTAGCAAGCTGAAGGCGACTGTGGCAAGGAACACAAAACTCAATAAATGTTGATTAATGGAGGACAAATAACCTTGGGAGAAACCAGACTCACTGTGTGGGCCAGTTCTCCTCTGGCTAACATCATGAATATAATGTAAATATTACTTGTGTATAGTTAAAATCATGGTTTAAAATGATTAAACTAAGTAAGTGTTAAGGGTCAGTGTTTAAACATCGATTGTGTTTGAACTGTAAGATTAATGACTTATGTCTTTGAAGTCCATCCTGGATTAACTGCAGAAGTTCACATAGGTGCAATTGTCCTTGTTAATTGGCTGATGAAGGCTTTTGTTGGCAATTGTTAGTCTATGCATTCCATTTCAAGATCATAGTCCATCAATAGACTGAGGTGATGCAGGCAGAGATCAGGGATGTGAAACGCATTTCAACCTGGCCGGTAATTTTGGTGAGGTTCAGTGTGGTCCATCCTAAATCCATGGTTCAGACAATGGCATATGAAGAGTTGGCATCAGTTAATCCTCTGAAGCCCATCATAATAGACTGAAGTGATGTTTGGCTGGCACCGGCTGCATTTAGTCATCATCATTCAGCAACACATAGCAGTAGAGTCCAACACGAAGCATGAATGGTGCTGGATCCAGCCAGTTCTGGTGACCTCAGGATAGGAGTCCCAATCAGCGATCGTAGTTAAACATACAATTGTAAATAAACATTCAACAATCAAATATATGATTTAGTTTTATAAGAAAAGTCAGAGTTTCTAAATTAAATCTGCCCAGATATCAAGCCTTACTTGGGAAATCCTGTATGATTTCAGCACGGTTGTCCATTTGAATTCCTGTTGTGGTCAGGAGAAAACGATCTGGATTCGGTCCTTTGTCTTACGCTCGTCAGCGGAAAGACGCGTCTCTGCGTTGTTTCTCAGGTGCGGTGATGGAGAGAAACACAGGAGGTAGTCAACATTGATAGAAAACGATTGAGAAGGGAAGCTGGTCGCCTTTTCTATTTTCTAAATAAATTCACTGTTGTCTTGTAGTGAAAATGAAATGAACAGGTTGTAATAAGTATACTACATGACTGGAACAAAGCTAAATTAATCATACTCTACCGTGGCCAATTGGTGAGGTTAGAACAACGTGGTCTCTCTTTGTTCAGAAGGAGGGAAATATCTCCTTTGTGTAGATATGCTTCTCTTTAAACCGGAGGCTATTGCAGCTGTATGCAGAGAGAGCAAAATCAAATCTGGATGCTGGTTTTGTTAAGAAGATGACGTCATCGGTCATAGGCCGCTTTTGACCAATGAAATTTGAGATTAGGTCCATGGGCGGGACTTCCCATCCGGCTGTGAAGCATTCTGGGAAACCGAGTTCAATGTCTCACCTTTGATCATAGAACAAAGGGCCATAGGGCTCGCTGCCATTTTGAGTGGGGCAAGGCCCTACAACATGCAAGTGCCAGCTTTACAGGCCACATACAGAGGTTGCGCTACAAATATCTCATGGATTAAATTGTGACATTTCCAACATGGTCATATTAGTTTAAATATCCCTGATATAAAGTAGGATATTTGATGTTGTCTCGAAATAGTCAACATTTTCAATTAAAAATGGCTTTGTGTTGTAAGCGTGAGTCTGGAGCTCTATTTAAGAATTTGCAGAGTAGGGGAAGGAAAGTGTTCTTACATTATTGATGTTTCTTACTGAAAGCGACTGGGGATGTATGGCGATCTCTTTCCTGTGCACACATACAGTGCGAAGTAGGCAAGAGAGAAAGTGTAAAAAGTATTTTAGATGTGTGAACGCTCTGCAAGAATAATCACATATGGACACATATACATGTGAAAACTGATGTCCATATCAAAAACACAGAATGGATGATTGTCCTAATTGTAGAGAGCACATTAATATGAAGACAAAGCCGGTCATTTAAAGGTTGAAATCCTGGCCGGACACTTTTTTAACCCTCTCTGGTCTGAGGGTGTTTTGGGCCCTGGAGAAGTTTTGACATGCCTTGACATTTGTGCTTTTTTCAGTTGCTTAAAGACACATTAATGGCTAAAGTCTGATAACACTGTATTCAGCTCAAATTGGGCTAGTTAGAACAATAATGTTACAATGGGACAGAATATTTCAACTGGTTGCATAAACGTCTAGGTTACGTATGTAACCTCCGTTCCCCGATGGAGGGAACGAGACGTTGTGTCAGAGAAGCGACACTAGGGGTCTCTCTTGAGCGCCGATATTCACCTCTGAACTATGAAAAAAGGCCAATGAGAGTTGGCAATCAGTATTTGCATGTCCCGCCCCTGGACATACGGATATTTAAGCGGCGCAAATACGGGAGTTCATTCAGGATTTTTCTGAGGAGCCGGAAATGGTCCGGCCACAACAGGGGCTCGGCTCAGCGACGTGGCAGGGGAGACACAACGTCTCGTTCCCTCCATCGGGGAACGGAGGTTACATACGTAACCTAGACGTTCCCCTTCTGTCGCTCTCTCCACGTTGTGTCAGAGAAGCGACACTAGTTTTCCACTTAAAAAGAGCCATGCGCTGAGCCGTGTATGTGATCCGCTGATACAGGAGCAAGCAGGTATTCCTACGTGCAGAACGACCAACTGTATCAGGCTGCACGTACCCTTCCCCAATGCCCCATTTAAGCCATCAGGATTCCTTATCGTTACCCTGGAGGGGGGAACAAGTTCGCCAACATGGGAACGGGCCAGCCTGGCTGGGCCTCTTTTCTCTCTATGTTTCTCGCATAGAGCCACTATGGCCGGGGCCCTTACACGCATTGAGGGAAGGGGTCTTAGCCCTTATTAGGGTGGAGAAGACCCTGCGGAGGCCACACCTACCCGGGAGGGGAGGCAAATTTTGAGTAGCAAATACATCGCATGGCCTATACTTAGGTCTTATGCGGAAAAGTAGTGCGGTGGTAGATCCAGCCTCGCAGAGGGGGGAAGCATACAGCACGGCAACTGAGGCAGTTGTAACTGCCTAAGGGAAACATGGAGTCAACTCGTTAGGGACAGAACCGTGGTTTTACACACAGGGGGAGTCCGAAAAGGAGGCCTTACCTGTGGGGCACCTATACCAGTACAGGGTAGCTTGCGGTACCCGCAGTGGTTTGGGTCGGCGAGTTCCTCCGCAGAACTGCGACCCACGAGGGCTAGGGAGGAGTCAACCAGTGTCCCAAACCTGGGATCTCCTGGGAATGAAGGCGCACTGTTTCCCCTGGTTAGGGGGAAGGGCGCTGGGTGCAAGCGATTCACCCGGTCAGATCGTAGACGTGCCACCGAGTTCTACGGGCTCGGTACCTGAGAGAACACGGGACGATACTGACTCAACTCGGAGATTGTAGAATCTCGCAAAAGTGTTAGGTGTTGCCCAGCCCGCTGCTCTACAAATGTCTGCTAGGGCAGTGCCCCTAGCCAGTGCCCACGAGGACGCAACACTCCTGGTGGAGTGGGCTTGGACCCGCAAAGGGGGGGGCATGGCCTGGGTGTGATAAGCCAGGGAAATGGCGTTGACAACCCAGTGGACGAGTCTCTGCTTGGAGACAGCATTCCCTTTCTGCTGTCCCCAAAGCAGACGAAGAGCTGCTCAGAGCGTCTGGTGCTCTGTGTGCGGTCCAGGTAAATACGTAAGGCAGTGAAACGGCTGGGTCTGCCTCCTCCCGGGGCAGCGCTTGCAGGTTAACCACCTGATCCCTGAAGGGTGTGGTAGGAACCTTGGGCACGTAGCCCGGTCGCGGTCTTAGGATCACGAAAGTGTCCACCGGACCGAACTCCAGGCAAGCGTCGCTAACAGAGAACGCATGCAGGTCCCCGACCCTCTTGATGGAAGCGAGCGCGATCAGCAGGGCGGTCTTGAGAGAGAGGGCCCTGAGTCCAACTGAGTCAAGCGGCTCGAAGGGGGGTCTCCGGAGTCCCATAAGGACGACCGAGAGATCCCAGGTGGGAAACAGGTTAGGCCGGGAGGGAGTCATCCTCCGGGCACCTTTTAGGAACCTGACGATTAAGTCGTGCTTACCAAGAGACTTGCCGTCTACCGTGTCGTGGTGGGCCGCGATAGTGGCAACATACACCTTGAGGGTGGAGGGGGACAGCCTCCTCTCCAGCCTCTCCTGAAGAAACACAAGCACTGACCTAACTGCGCACTTCTGCGGGTCTTCGGCTTGGGAAGAACACCAGTCCACGAACAGACGCCACTTCAGGGCGTAAAGATGCCTGGTCGAAGGGGCTCTGGCTTGGTTGATAGTGTCTATGACGGCCGAAGGTAGGCCGGCTAGATCCTCCGCGTCCCGTCCAGGGACCAGACGTGGAGATTCCAGAGGTCTGGATGCGGATGCCAGAGCATGCCCCGTCCCTGAGAAAGAAGGTCCTTCCTCAGGGGAATTCGCCAGGGAGGGGCTGTCATGAGGAGCGTGAGATCCGAAAACCACATCCGGTTGGGCCAGTAAGGGGCCACCAGAGTGACTTGCTCCTTGTCCTCCCTGACCTTGTATAGCACCTGTGCAAGAAGGCTCACTGGGGGAAAAGCGTACTTGCAGAGCCCCGCGGGCCAGCTGTGCGCCAGAGCATCTGTCCCAAGGGGAGCCTCTGTGAGGGCATACCAGAGCGGACAGTGGGAGGTTTCCTGGGAGGCAAACAGGTCTACCTGGGCCTTGCCGAACCTGTCCCAAATCAGCTGGACCGATTGGGGGTGGAGCCTCCACTCTCCGCCGGGCAAGTTTTGCCTTGACAGCGCGTCCGCTATCACATTGAGGTTGCCGGGGATGTGAGTGGCGCGCAGTTACTCCAGTCGCAGAGGTCTGTCCAGGGTTTTAAGGTTTGGGGGTAACTTCCACGCCGTGCGTGCCGTGGCACCATGCTCGTCTCGGGACTCGAGTCTGGAGCCAATGCTGAAGTGGTCTCATATGCATCAACCCCAGTGGCGCGGCCGCCGCGGAGGATGCCATATGCCCCAGGAGCCGTTGGAAACGTTTCAAAGGGACCACGGTGCCTGGTTCGAAAGAAGCGAGGCATTCCAGCACTGACTGAGCATGCTCGTTGGAGAGACGTGCTGTCATTGAGACTGAGTCTAACTCCAAACCGAGAAAAGAGATGCTCTGGACCGGGGTGAGCTTGCTCTTTTCCCAGTTGACCTGAAACCCTAAACGGCCGAGGTGCTCGAGCACCTGGTCTCTGTGTGCGCATAGTAATTCCTGCGAGGGGGTAAAAATGAGCCAATCATCGAGGTAATTGAGTATGTGTATGCCCGCTCCTCGTAGCGGGGCAAGAGCCACCTCTGCGACCTTCGTGAAGACGCGAGGGGACAGAGACAGGCCTAAGGGGAGGACCTTGTACTGATACGCCTGGCCGTCGAACGCGAACCGTAGAAAGGGTCGATGTCGAGGGCGAATTGAGACGTGGAAGTACGCGTCCTTCAGGTCTACCGCTGCGAACCAATCTAGATGCCAGACGCCAGATAGAATTTGTTTCTGGGTAAGCATTTTGAACGGGAGTTTGGACAAGGTCCGATTGAAAACTCGCAGGTCCAAGATCGGTCGTATGCCGCCGCCTTTCTTGGGTACAACGAAGTAAGGGCTGTAGAAACCCTTCTTCGTTTCGGTCGGAGGGACAGGCTCTATCGCGTCCTTGATTAGAAGGGAGGCGATTTCGTCGCGCAGGGAGTGGGCATGTTCGCCGTGCACTGCGGAGGAAAGAACGCCCATGAAGGGGGGCGGAGACCTGGCAAACTGAATTGCGTAACCGAGTCGGATGGTCCGGTGTTGCTCTACAGGACCGGGAAGGGAGTACAGGGCGGCCCCGCCAGGTGGTAGTGCTTCCGAGACATAAGTGGAGCGCAACAGCTCTATCCACCTGGGGGATCTCTGTGTACCCGTGGTGCGCTCCGCCGTCGAGGGTGGCGAGGGCGGATGAGCAGGTGGCGGTGCGACGAGTGGAGAGGGGTGCTCTCCACGAAGACGTCAGCTCATCATGCACCTCCGGGAAGAAAGGAACCGGGGGGGCGAGGCTGTGAGCGGCGCCCCACGCCCAAGAACCAATCGTCCAGCCGTGATGGCTGTGGGGAGGATGGAGGTTTCCAATCCAGGCCCACGCTGTTGGCTGCCCGGGAAAGCATATCGGACATCTGTGCATTGGCCTCCTCCTGGGCGTGCAAGCCCGAAGGCGGCAGCCCAGAGGAGCCCTCAGCATCAGAGCCCACGCCCTCTGATGCTGCAGCGAACTCATCTGCTTCCATCGCAAGAGGGTATGCAGACTGGCTGTGAGGCGAGTCGCCACCACCTCGAGCGGGGACGGAGTCAACGAGCGTGCCGGGGCGCGGGTGGTCCGAGGGGGCGTACCCGGCAGAGCTGCACCCGCTGCCATCCCCGAATCGCCTCCATCGCCAGCCGCATCGTCCTCAATCCCGTGGGAAGAAGGAGTGATGCGGGGGGGGCGGCTGGAGTGGCTTGCTTACGGTTGTAAGCAAGCCACGACCGCAACGTTGTCATGGTCATGTTCTCGCAATGTTTCGGCACTCAAGTGAGACCCCTAGTGTCGCTTCTCTGACACAACGTGGAGAGAGCGACAGAAGGGGACTACTTTGTAAGGGCTTATAAATGCAACTTCAAAATGCTTTGTCTCTTTGACTGATGTTTTCTTCTGTTTGTGTGTAAGCGTATGTGTTTTGGTGTGGGTGTGCTTAACCGGCAGACATAATTTGTGTATAAATTCCGTAAATAAGTAGCTTCAGACTATAAGTCGCAGGACCTTTCAGAAGATGTAAAAAAAAAAGTGACTTATTTTCTGGATAACATGGTAGTTGCTACCATGTAATGGAATTAACAAACACTTTTTACAGGGTCACGGAGTAAACAGAGCCTGAATCACAGGGTTTTTATTTTTATTTTGGAGGGTTTTCTGTAAAATGACACCAATATTTTACCATTAGACCACTGTTTATGTAAGGTAAGCTTTTACGTTTTTTTTATGAATATGGCATCAACATGCAGCAGAGTTCAGGGGTTAAAGAGCCTAGAACTGTCACAGAGAGAGGTGTGATTTTGTAAAACATCTTTTTCAGTGATATCTCTCAGGTAGTAGTGACATTTTAATTTTGTTGTTTGTTTTTTTCTCCCCAATTTGCATTGGGAATTTGGCAGTCCAATCTAAGTTCTCGTGGTGGCGTGGTAACATGCCTCAATCCAGTGGCGGAGGACGAATCTCAGTTGCCTCCACATCTGAGACCGTCAATCCTTGCATCTTATCACATGACTTGTTGAGCACGTTTCCGTGGAGCCATAGTGTGTGTGGAGGATTTATGCCATCCATCTCAGCATCCACGCTCAACTCGCCACAAGACCCACCAAGAACTAACCACGTTATAGCGACCACAAGGAGGTTACCCCATGTGACTCTACCCTCCCTAGCAACCGGGCCAATTTAGTAGCTTAAGAGACGTGGCTGGATTCAATCAGCACACCCTGGGATTCGAACTTGCACACTCCAGGGGTAGTAGTCAGCATCGCTACCCAGGCCCACCACCTGTGGTATTCTTAAAAGAAAATGCCTTACAGGAACTTTAGCTTTCATGTAGAGTACTGAGAGGAACCTGATGCAATACTTCACATTAAATAACCACATTGTGCTGTTTTTTTTTTCTTTCATAACTCACAGGATTCTGGAGCTGCAGGAGAAAGGAGATCTAGATGTGTTGAAGCAGAAGTGGTGGCCTCGCACAGGCCGCTGCGACCTCAACAGCCACACTAATGCCCAGCCAGATGGGCGCTCTCTCAAACTCCACAGCTTCGCTGGCGTCTTCTGCATCCTTGCTGCAGGGCTTCTGCTGGCCTGTCTGGTGGCTGCGCTGGAGATGTGGTGGAACAGCAACCGCTGCCGGCAAGAGCAGTCGAAAGAGGTGACCGAGTTCAGGGCGTGGAAGACAGAGCAGGGCGACGAAACTACCACACTCTACTTTAAGGATCCTGCAGCAGACGCGAGCCCCGACTTAGTCGAGCTCCAGTACACTGAGTTATAGGTGTGCCCTGATGAAATCAAAGTTGGTCTCCCCTCCACCCACTAAACATGAAATGTGCCTTGCACCCTTGAAGAAGCAGGCTTTAAGCTTACCAGATAGTCACTGTTCACTAATACTCCTTTCACATGTTTTGTGTGAGTATAAGCATTTTCAGGGGCTGTAAACACATTTGCTCTTTTCCAAAACCTATTAAGCTTCTGTTTACATAGAAAGGTTCTTTCTAAGGCAGCATTTTAACTTTCATGGAACTTCATAAGTGACTGATTTGGAATTATTTACATAATGCTGCCTTCACGTGCTAAAGCGATGTTCAACCGTGACGTCAATTAGTAGATGAACCCAGAAGGCTAATAGCCATGGGTTCCCTCAGGAATTTACTAAGGGTGTTTATAATAAGGTTTTTCAAAGTAAGAGTAAAATAAGGCCTGTAGTAAACATTTCTTGAAGATACTTGGATGTTTAGTTCTACAACATTAATTGCAAACAGTCATACCTCAAACGTGAGTTTTGAAGCTGCCAGGTTTTATAAAAATGTATGT
This sequence comes from Xyrauchen texanus, assembly GCF_025860055.1. Classification (NCBI taxonomy): domain Eukaryota; kingdom Metazoa; phylum Chordata; class Actinopteri; order Cypriniformes; family Catostomidae; genus Xyrauchen; species Xyrauchen texanus. The sequence goes on from NC_068315.1 coordinate 37,450,612, forward strand.
TACTAACAAGTCTGTAATATGGACAACAACTACCACATGCATATGAGTGTATGTGCCAGACTAGTCCTCATCTGGAAACTTGTCAGCAACTTGATTTTTTTTTAATACATGGGGGCTTAAAAATGTACATTTGGGGTATGATTGTGTGCAAATTTTGTTGAAGAACTAAACATCTACATATCTTCAAGTAATGTTTAAAACAGACCTTATTTTAAAAAAAAAAAAACAATCCATGTCTGCCATTATAAAAACCCATGGGAAAATTTTGATGGAACCCATGGCTCGTGAATGCTAATTATTTTCCGGGATTTTGGACTACAACTTAAACAGCTCTATTGGAATTATCGTAAATACAACTTTCCTACTGGGGACACATGAATGGGGACCTCAAGTCCTAGCTACGACTGGGAATCTTGGAGGTAATTTTGAGACTCGTGTTTTCAAGTTGGAAGAGTAGTTTACAGTTTCTGTAGTGAATCATAGTTTTGTTTTTCATTTGTCTAAGTGCAGCTGTGTTGTTATTGCTTGCCGTTTTAGTCATATACATTTACAGTATGTACATTATATCTGTAACAATTCGATGCATATTGTCATTTTTTTACACAGAGACTATAGCATGTATTACGGTGTCAAAATAAGAGTTCCCCAAGAAATGTGCAAGAATGAACCCTGCGTCCTCCATGTTTCCTATTCTCTCAGACAACAAAACAATTAAACATGATGCAATAGTAAAAACGACTTTAGAGGTGGGAAGTAGGATATTTCCGATAGCACATAAGGCAGCATAGGACTTAAGCATGTCGTTAAGCTAATGGCACAATACTCTAATAAGCATACAAATACTTAGCACATAGAAATATTGAGTTCAATAGTCTTTTTTAAAAAATATTTTTTATACTTTTAATTTTTGAATTAAGTATTTTTAAAATCAACTTTTCCCTCAACTTGTCGGCCATCTTAGATGCATTTTTTCACCTCTGTGAAGGATATGTGCAATAGATTTGGGCCAAAAGAAGATCTCCTCTCATCTTTTAAACAGCTAGCATGATAATCACACATCTAGGATGCCTTAAAATGGTTTTGGAACAGAGCTTCGTAATTGCACAACTTACAAGTCTCTTTGAATGAAAGTAAGAGCAGTATTCTATTTTATAGAGTTAGATACTGCGATTTAATCACATTACACTATTACGCAAAATGATATCCAATATCCAAATGACTTCCAGACATTTTCAGCTCAAAAATACTTCATAAAAATGCCTCAAATACCCAACCTGGTCTCATAGAATCACGTTGTTGACCTACATTTTTGCAAAATGAGTTTTACGTGGCTCGTTGTTTGTGTCGTGTCAGTTTTCAGGTGAAATGAACACTAGATGCACTACAACAACAATGACTTTTATTCACTTTCACACAAATCACCAGTAAAATGGCAAATAAACACTTCCTTTTCACTCTGTTCCTCACACAATGCTATCTTATCCATCTAAACACTTTTACTACAAGTCTAGTTTACTACAAGCGGGGTACAAGTCCTGAAGAGCACACATGTCCACATGTGAGTCCAAAGTGTCATAGAAGCAACACAAAATTATGTTATTTGTGTTTTTCATCTCACATTTGCTTTTCTGACACTATCGGTTAGGTTTACGGTAGAGATGATTTTTTGAGGATTAACCTCAAACACCTAATCTGTTTGGGAGAGTATTTAACTGTCTTTTAGCAACACACAGTGGACATTTCACCTCGGAACTGCAGCAATACTTGCAGTAAACCAAATAATATCCTTTTGCAATAATTTTGCCACAGTTACATCATTTTCATGAGATCAGGCTGTAAAAACCACCTATTGGTGAAGCACTATGCACGTTGATAGAGCCTAAACAGTTCAAATGGTTCCCAATTATCTACAACAGTCAATTATAAGATTTTAAAAATCTTTAAAGGGACATCTCTTCCCCTGTTGAATTTGCTGTTTTATCTGTTTAGTGTTTTGGACAACACTTTATAAGTGCTCTTTTGTTGTTGCAGGTTTGTTGTTCTATTCAAATGTACCAACTTAAGAAATTCTGAATAATTAGATCACGCTATTACTTCGCCTTAGAAACATCTATCACTGCCTATGACAACTGCATGAAATAGTCTGGAAAAGTGTTGGATCCGTAAATTAAAGTGTGGGTAAATCAGGTGCTTCCATGAGTCTGTCTGCTCAGTTAAACCAAAAAATAAATAAAATCCACCCTAAAATCAAACGTTCAACAGTCAATAATCCCTCTTAATTTACTGTGTGAAATCCTGTTACAATTATATGTCAATGTGGACAAGTTTTCTTTATTTATTTCTCTATTCTTTCTTCCATTTATTCCTAATTTGTTTATGATCTCATGCAGGTTACTAAGGATTACAGAGTGGCAAGGGTTTCTGGTCCATTGACATATAATGATATTGCTACTGCTTCATCGGACGAGAGCAAGAACATTTGGACAGACAGACAGAGAGACTGGGATGAAGCAGAGACTATTGACACAGGTCAGAATAGATATGTAGGCCTCTTCTTTGATTGGCTGAATTATGAAGACCGGATGTAGGAGGTCATCTAATGTTTACAATTTTTGTCTTCGTCTCTTTTATTTTTGTTTGGTTTTGTCTCATTTAGCAGATTGTGATGAGGAGGAGGGCGGGGCTGGGTCGTGAGGTCTCATGGCCGGCTCTGAATTGGGGTAATCAGCAAGAAAAGGGGGATAAAGACGAGCCTGAGGCACCAGTTCGAGAGAAAGATGCACACGGCTGCATTGTCTGTGTGTCTGTATTTGTTTATGTTTGTTTTATGTTGAGGTTTAACATTAAACTTTACGATGACTGTTTAGCCGGTTCCCTCCTCCTTGCCCAACCTTTACCTGTTGGATTGGTGCCGAAACCCAGGAGGGAGGAGGGATGCGCTCTGGTGGATGGATGCCAGTTCGCTCCTCCCCTGGCGGTTGGCAGCGAGTCCTCCTGCCTCTGGTGGATGGAACCACTCCTTTCACGTCCCTCCTCCGTCACGGGTTTTGTGACCAATGTAACGGGGTAAGGGATGGGCAAAGAGGAGGCGGAACCAGCTGAACAGTCAATGTAAAGTTTAATGATATACTTGAACTTGAAACAACATAAAACATAAAGACAACATGACCGCGTGCGTCTGTCTCTCGAACTGGAGCTACCGGCTCGTCTTTTTCCCCTTCCCAGCTGATTATCCCCATTCAGGGCTGGCCGTGTGTCCTCACAACCCGGCCCCTCCCTCCTCCTTGACACACAAATCCACCTCATTAGTTGTTGTGTTGGGTTTAGAATGATACATCTTCTTATTTCTTGCTTTCCTTGCTGAGAAGGCCAACATGAATTTCCAATTTGTGGTCTTGTAAATCTGGTTGACCATGATATTCTTGCTGATTATCTAGTTAATGAGTGTGTTGTATGCCAAAATGTATGCTGGTAATCAGAAATGCTGGTCTTTTCAGCAAAATGCCACACTATTAACAATGATAAAGGATTTCCCTGTTTAGTCAAAACTGGCATAAAAACTGCTATGCTGCACACTGGTGTTGGTTGAGGAGAACCCCCTGCTCACTATGTGAAGTGCTTTGAGTATAGTGTCAGATAAGTGCTTTATAAATGTAACACGTTCAATAATTATAAATCATCAATATGCAGTAATAACAACATCAATTAAATGGATGACTTTCGTGCAATACTTGCCAAATAGTCAGCCATTTTAATTTGCTTGTAATACATTTTCAATAAATAATATAAATATGAATGAGAGTATTTAAACCATAAAATGCCCTAATTCATGATGTATTTCCCATTGCAGCAAATATCTATTATTATAGTGAGATTAAAAAAGGAATTATGTAATTGTGTGTATATTCATTACTGCAATTTCTTGACACACTTGTGTTGTCACTCTCATTGTCACGTTGATGTCAAAATAATGGTTTTACCTAGTCCGAGTTATCTAAAAACTTTTCAGGTCTTAATCATATATATAATTGAATAAAGCCTGATAATGTTGGCCACTACTTCATAAATGCTTCACAGGTGTCCACTTTACATTAAGGTACATTTTATAGTTACTAATGTTCATTAAGGGTTATTAAGTATTTATAATATGTTAGGACCAATAACTCACTGTTTGGCAGCTATTGCATGAAAGTCACATTTTTGTGCATGTTGTTAAAACCACACATTCATGATTTAGAATGCATTTGTTAATTATTTATTAGTAAGGTTTTCCCATTATAATTTTTGGATAACAAGTAAAGATACTTCCTCTTCTGTACTCGCCAATACAATAATGTTTTTTTATTTGTATTTTAGTTTTTGTAATATTGCAGTTATCAAATACAATACTGTAAGTCTGATGATTTTTGGACAGTGTGTTTATAATGTTTCAACGGTTACTTATAAGATATTATTAAAAAAAAACATTTTTATTTGTCAGAAAAATTATCAAAAATCACAAACAAATGTAACAGAAAAAAGTATATAAAAGTAATCACTAAATAAAAAAAATAAAAAAACAATAGGGAGTTGACCTACTGACTTAATTGGCTTCAGCAAAAAAAAAACATTATTAATCAAATTAAAAACAAAACATCTCAATAACCAATACGTAAAGCCTGTCTATCAATAAATATTATTTGGCAATTGTAAGGGGCAGGTTCTTTTTCATGAAGCATCTCTGCAAGTTAACATATATTAATTCTTTATTCAACAATTTCATAAAATTGTATTATCATAAGGGTGTCTGAATAAATGAAATGATTAAACATTTTATCAAATGAATATAGAACAATAAGAACATAACATTTTATCAAATAAAGTGCTCTCAAGATAAATATAATACAATTATTATTATTATTAGTAGTAGTATTACAGCGAAGAATACATAACTACACATTAGTGATATTTTTTATGTATTTTTTTCTTTTACTTTGGTGGAAAACCAAGTGCAGCCCTTTTAGGTTTTTTTTATGGTAGTTTCACACTTTCCAAAAAGTAGGTCGCTCCATGACCCAGTGTGATTATTAAACCGCAAAAGGTTGTGATTTAATTAAATAAATATGTAGTCTGTATTTGTAGTCAATTTGTGGGCTGAATGTTTACACAGTGAAATTCATAAGTATCGGGACATTCCTACTTATAAGTCATTAATAAGACCCTTCATAAACCCTAAACAAAGGGATCATTAAAATTATGAAATTGGTACCAAAATGGTGGCTGCACCATTATGATGAAAAGTCTCCAATGACCTCTTGTATCTAATGTCTGAATTGAGCAGTTTTACTAACAGTTAAATTCAAAAGGTTTGTTTTTGTTATTTAGAGAGATTTCTCCTTTCTTATTTATCCATAACCCTATGAAGATGATACTAAAAGAGGCAAAAGGATTCCACCAGTATAAATAGACACAACTAATTTATTATCCGCCCTGCAGTTCAGATCTCAAAGCTTTAACGATTCCCTCATTCGTATGTGTAACTAGCCTTGAATACACAACATCACAACCTTAATAGAACCCTTCACTCTTTGAAACCAGGAGAAATCTTAATAAGAACCTCTAGTTAGAAGATTAAAGCCAGTACACTCTCTCCTATAAGATTTTAAGATCCAATGCTGTGGGTTTTGACTGGGTTACAGTTATCTTCACCAGTGGAGCATCAGTTTGCAGTGATAAAGTGCATGTTAGGTCTGTGATGTTTAGATACAACCTCTCCCATTGTGTCTCTTGTGGCAGTCACAATGCACTTTAAATTTGTACATGAAGCATTGTTGATTGATGTATAACATATAATGTTAACATAATAACATTACTTAATGTATTAGAGTCCATTGTGCAGTACAGTGGTAGAAGGTATTTAGAACAAAGGATGATAAAAATTGTTGCTTACTCACTATGCAATTTCCCAAGGGATAAATAATAAACTGAACTGAACTATATGTACATACTTTAGAACAAAGTAATGGTTGCATATGGTCGAGTGGTTGCATACTGTCTAGTCTCACAAGTTTATATGATAATCAGTGTTGGTGAAGCTACTTTGAAACTGTTGCTTCTCATGCTGCAAGCTACTCCTAACACATAAAGTATTTCAACTTCAATCAAGCTACTCTTTTGAAAAAGTAATTAGCTACACTCATGGTGACCACAGTATTACTACAGTAAAACCATTGTTAATTTTCATTAAGGTTAAACAAATAGGGTGACAACAATACATTTAATATAAAAGTTTATTAAGATACATTTATAAACTAGAAAACTATTTTAAATAACTACAAAAAATATAGTGATAAACAGTAATAAAATACATATTTCACTTGAAAACATTTAAAATGTAGTTAAGGTAGTATCACTACTTCTACTTTACAAAACTTGAATGACTTCTGGTCTATTGTTTGTTGTAAGCTTTAGTTTTGGGAAAATATACTGTTGAGTGTGACTAGTTGAGGAGGGAGTTTCTTTCATTAGTGGCCTGCTTTTATAAAACCTTTGTAGTTTGTTAAAGGATTATAGTGGGGTTCATTAATGATAAATTTGCCAATTTTATAAACACATTCATAAAAAGGGACACTTTCTTGCAATACCTGCATGAAAGTTGTTGTTTTTTTTTACCTCACATTTTATAACATTAGTAGCCTATGAAAATGTATCTTTTTGTAAGGTGGATATGTGTGAAGCATTTATAAAGGAGTTGACAACATTATCAGCCTTTATTATATACTGTAGTATATGCAGTGAATGAGCAGGAAGACCTGAAAAGTGTTTAGATAACTAGGCAGATAACAAGTTGACATCAACTTGACAAAGAGAGTGACAACACGAGTACGTAAAGACATTACAGTAATGAATATACACTCACCTAAAGGATTATTAGGAACACCTGTTCAATTTCTCATTAATGCAATTATTTAATCAACCAATCACATGGCAGTTGCTTCAATGCATTTAGGGGTGTGGTCCTGGTCAAGACAATCTTCTGAACTCCAAACTGAATGTCAGAATGGAAAAGAAAGGTGATTTAAGCAATTTTGAGCATGGCATGGTTGTTGGTGCCAGACGGGCCGGTCTGAGTATTTCACAATCTGCTCAGTTACTGGGATTTTCACGCACAACCATTTCTAGGGTTTACAAAGAATGGTGTGAAAAGGGAAAAACATCCAGTATGCGGCAGTCCTGTGGGCGAAAATGCCTTGTTGATGCTAGAGGTCAGAGGAGAATGGGCCGACTGATTCAAGCTGATAGAAGAGCAACTTTGCCTGAAATAACCACTCGCTACAACCGAGGTAGGCAGCAAAGCATTTGTGAAGCCACAACACGCACAACCTTGAGGCGGATGGGCTACAACAGCAGAAGACCCCACCGTGTACCACTTATCTCCACAAATAGGAAAAAGAGGCTACAATTTGCAAGAGCTCACCAAAATTGGACAGTTGAAGACTGGAAAAATGTTGCCTGGTCTGATGAGTCTCGATTTCTGTTGAGACATTCAGATGGTAGAGTCAGAATTTGGCGTAAACAGAATGAGAACATGGATCCATCATGCCTTGTTACCACTGTGCAGGCTGGTGGTGGTGGTGTAATGGTGTGGGGGATGTTTTCTTGCCACACTTTAGGCCCCTTAGTGCCAATTGGGCATCATTTAAATGCCACAGCCTACCTGAGCATTGTTTCTGACCATGTCCATCCCTTTATGGCCACCATGTACCCATCCTCTGATGGCTACTTCTAGCAGGATAATGCACCATGTCACAAAGCTCGAATCATTTCAAACTGGTTTCTTGAACATGACAATGAGTTCACTGTACTAAAATGGCCCCCACAGTCACCAGATCTCAACCCAATAGAGCATCTTTGGGATGTGGTGGAACGGGAGCTTTGTGCCCTTGATGTGCATCCCACAAATCTCCATCAACTGCAAGATGCTATCCTATCAATATGGGCCAACATTTCTAAAGAATTCAGCACCTTGTTGAATCAATGCCACGTAGAATTAAGGCAGTTCTGAAGGCGAATTTAACAAGTTAAATTCTTTAACTTGTTAAAGAATTCCATTCCTTTCTAAAGAAACCATTTTTTGTTAGTGTTAGGTTCAGCAGTTTGTGTGGATGACACACGTTAAGGAATATGTACAAATAGGCAAGACACTGACGGAGATTCATTTGTGCTGAAGCCCTTTTTCAATTGCATGAAAAACACAGATCCTTTATTTCTCAAAATATTATTGCAGTTTCTGCAGAACTGCAAAAATATGAACTTATATCTGCAATGATATAAAATATTAACTTTCCCCACATCAGGGCCACTTGATTGCTGTCCTCCGACGGAACTCTCGGAATTAATAATTTTCCAGCAAACACAAAATGTTCTTAAAATGGAGTTGTGTTTAATAGGTTATAGCCTAATGCCTCTACATGCTGAACAGGTTTAATCAATTGCACATAATATTTATATATTATATCGCACATGCTTGGCTTCATTCGCAACCTCTTCCTTGTCAGTCGTCTTCAAAGGTGAACAATGACACGCAAAGACACAAGTCTGTTGGCATTTGTTGGGGCAGTGTGAACTAGCCTTAAGGGACCAATTTGGAATGTTCTACATAGGCGGGAACTCACTGCATCATTTAAAAAGTGCTCCTCATGCGCAGCGCATGGGACACTCAAGTCGCAACTGATTCCAAAACAGGTCATGCGATAGAAATGTCACAATGCTTTAATGAGCATAAATACAAAGAGCACAAACTAGCAACCTGGACAATTTGGTTGTTTAGAAGACCTGGCTGGAGTCACTCTCACGACTCCAGGTGTGATAGACAGCGTCAATACTCGCTGAGCTACCTTGACCCCCAGACCATGAAGCACATTTTACTGTTCGGGCACGCAGCCACAATTCCAGGTTAGCCCATGATATATGCGATTTATGTATGTGTTGTTTCATGACTCAATAAAGCATATTTCCAACTTCACATTACATACATGATTTAACTAAAAGCTTTAGCTCCATACTGGGAAAAATGAACATTTATATAGACTCCGGCTGAAACACTGAACATGCATTTATCTCTGATTCAGGAAAATCTCCAGGTTTTCCCACACACCTCAAGGAACATATTAAAATAATAAAAAATAGTAATGTCATGACCACTTTAATTCCTATTATGTGCAACTCCATTGAGAAATTCAATCTGTAAATGAATTTGCTTTGAGAACTTGCAGATCCACACTCACTTAATTGTTGCAGTATTCTCTAGGATGGCAGCATTACATTTAATTAGTGTACAGTGACAAATGTGTGCCCAGTCAGAAATTAAAAATGCACCCTTACGTATTTCATCCTGGTGCCAACTCTGCCCTAATTGCACATTTTTTTTTCTTGTTTCAAGCATAAACCTCACTAAAATGTTGTCAGAGTCTCTAAAAGAAAGATTTAAAATCTCATGACAGTTTGCACCCATACATTATCCCATAATTTACTCACCCTCAAAGCATCCTAGATGTATATGACTTTCTTCATTCAGCCAAACACAATCAGAGTTATATAAAAAAATATCCTGGCTCTTCCAAGCTTTATAATGGGAGTGAATAGTACCTTAGATTTTGAAGCCCAAAAAAGCACATCCATTCATCAAAAAATTAATCCATACGGCTCCAGGTGGTTAATAAAGGCCTTCTGAAATGAAGAGATTTGTTTTTGTAAGAAAAATATCCATATTTATAACTTTATTAACTATAATCACTGGCTTCCTCTATCCTATGCACGTCCGCATTCGTCACTGCTCACCAGAGCTTACGCTACGCCTACATCATACGCCAGAACTCGACTCTCTCATGAACACATGGACGGTCGTTATCGGAAGACAGTGATTATAGTTTATAAAGTTATAAATATGGATATTTTTCTTATTTTTTAATATAACTCCGATTGAGTTTGGCTGAAAGAAGAAAGTCATATACGCCTAGGATGGCTTGAGGGTGAGTAAAGTGTATTTTAACCCTCTGGGGTCGACGGACGCACCGGCACGTCCTGCTGGATATTTTCGTCATTACAGCGGAAACAACTTAAAATACTCCATCATTTTGGGGCATACAGATAAGTGTAAGACATCATTAGAAACTATAAAGGGTCTATTTTTATTTGTGTACACTCACAATAACAACAAAATCTTGTGCTTTTGTAAAATAAAGAAAATAAAAAGTGAGCTTTCAGCAGTCTCTGTGTTCACGAGCATATCTCAGAAACACGTCACAAAAATGAACTGAAACTCCACAAATACTTATCACACAAACATGAAACATATGTCTAAAGAAAGCTTAAAATGTCTACTTTTAAATAGAACAATTAAAATTTCAAGTAAATATTCTCCTGCAATGTAATCTGTATGAGACAAAGCGATGTTGAGTTTCTCCTGGCTCAGCAAATTATCTCTAATGTGATTACACCCACCAGAAGAGTGCGTCATTCATACGCTAATGTGCTGAGACGATCTATGCAAATGGTGAACGCCCCCGACGGTGAGGTTTAATGTAAACACAACACAACTCAACTTTATGTGATGAAACTCCAGGATATGAAGGAAGAGTTCACATTTTCCTCAGAAGAAGAGCGGGACTCTGATGAACGTTTGTATTTTGAAGAGAGACTTGATCCAGCCGAGGATACAATTTCGGATGAGTAACTCAATGAGTTTTCATTAGTTGACATGCTATTTTATATAAACATGTACATATTTTACTAGTGGGACTGTTTACAGACTTGCCAGCCAGGATTCAGAGTATTGAAATTTGAAATATGTCCTAATAAGCAAGTTTTAGTTACATTTAAATGTTGTTTCGGCTAAAGCAGGTATTTAAAAGAGTTCACACAATGTTTTTACTGTATTTTGGATGAAATAAATGGATTCTTGGTGAGCAGAAGAGACTTCTTTTAAATGGTAGTGTAGGTCTAAAATTACGTAAAGTCTTTATGTAAAGAAAATATATAGTCAGATTTCTTCTTTTAACTTAAAACTTGATTTTGATCATTAAGTCTCCTAACATTCATTCTCTTTCTGTAACATTCCTCATTGTTAGGCCCAGGGGAGGGTCTTTTGTCTCTTCAGGTGTGAATCACAATCCATATTCATGATCGTTCACGCCTCCTCGAATATGACCTTTCAACACTAAAATTGTCTTACAAAAGTTAAATTATTATATTGTTTTGTATGAATGAGTGATCATGATGGTTTTAACATCATTTTGTAGCAAAAACTCTAGGCTACATGATCCAGTTCTCAAAAGTCTTGTGGACAAATGTTTAGTATTTGTTATATTACCTTATTTCAATGACTTACATTTTTAGTTTTTTCAAAAACCATGTATAAACATTATTTTCTCAAAAATACAAACATGTACATACATGTTGCTCACATATTATTGTAGCCCAGTTTGAGCTGAATACAGTGTTATCAGACTTTAGCCATTAATATGTTTTTAAGCAACTGAAAAAAGCACAAATGTCAAGGCATGTCAAAACTTCTCCAGGGCTCTTAACACCCTCAGACCGCAGAGGGTTAAATCATAAATGCTTCAAAATTGTCTGACATTGGCAAGAAAAAGCAGAGCTCTATATAACTTAAACAATCGCACCGCATTTATTCTGTTTGATTGTAATGAGAAAAACTCATACGAACTTACAATTTATGTTTTTTTTTTTAAAATAAGTTGTCTACACTCAAGTCCTTTATATTTGTATAGCAACTTTTCAAAATACACAGTTTCAACGCAGCTTTATAGAAAATCATGCCTTGTCTGAAAATCCTGTGAACAAGCTGAAGTGAGTGAAGCAAGGAAAAAAGTCTTCAATGTTATTTAGTGGTAAAAAAAAAAGGAAACTCTAGGAAATTAACCTCTGGTTTTACAATAAGTGTACATAATCCAATATTTTTTAGTGGCTTGATCAAAAACAGATTCGTTTGCCCTAATATAACATTTTTTTCATTTTTTTTTTTTTTTTTTTTTTTTACTCAGGTAGAATATATTTGTATTTTATCTCGCGTATTATAGCAGAATGTATAGTATATACATATTTTTGTAGCAAATATCCCCAATTACTAAATATTTACTATTTACCAAAAAGCCAGTTTTACCTCCTTTTTTACAGTTGTTTTTCAAGTTCAATAAATGGTAAAAATGCATCCTCTCTCATTTCTTTATTGTAAATTACACACACAAAACAACGACCCTTATACACCATGGGCTGTTTTCACAATGCAGTCAAACATAAATACATTCTCCTACAGCTTCTTTCACACCCTCACCATATTCAAACTGATGAACCACGAATCGAAATATGATATCAATTTGCAAATACTAAACTGATAATTATGCATACACATTTTAAATTGCAAATTTTAAAAATCACTATTTTATCCAATAAAACAAACGTGGGTATGTGCATCCGTGCGCTGTCAAAAGAATATGTTGAGAGCATATCATAAACGTGATTGTATCATGGTAGGTTGGATCACACTGCACAAAAATGTCTCCCATCTGCTCGTCAATATTTAGACCTCTTGGCATAGAAACACAGAAGTGGACTCCTCCGGCTACAGGCTTTGATTACAATGTAATTTATGCCAAACAAGAATGAAATTATACAAACTAAATATAGGAGTATATCCTAAAATAAATGTAAGACAAATGGATCTGGATCAACCGTAGACAGAATGTCGATAAATTCAGTCTATAAGCATTTATAGGCCAACTGCTGCAGTGACATTTTTAAGACCAATCCATTGGCCATCATTATGTGTCAGTAGCCGTGTCCCTGTCTGAAGACTAGGTGGTCTTCTGACCCCTTAAGTCACGCTAAGCATAGGTTACAGGAGCTCCGCGCTTCTAGTGTTAAACTCTAATACTACTTGCAAAGTGTTTGTGTGTTGTCAAGCAATGCATCAATGGCTTCACCTAATATGGATAACATTTTGCGAGTACTTTGAAAAGACCATATTTAAGCTTGAGTTGTGCTGTCATGAACTAGGGAACTATATTGATTACATCGACTGCAGGAAGTTTTAATATTGTGTCTTTTATGAAATGCAGGTTGGCTCCAGCACTAATACAAATGCTGATTTTAAATGTAATGGCAGTGTTGGTCTCACTCAAGCATTACATATTTTATATGCCCACTGGCCAAATTTGATTTCAAGGTGCACATTCTATACAAATTATCTTTCAAATATTCTGCTTCTAGCTGAAATTCTAACTGGGCCTTTTTAGTAGATGCTCAACCAAATACACACAGCTGCAGTAAAGCTTTCTTGCATGGAGATTAAAAGAAGTGTAACTGGTCCAGGAACTGCAGATCTCAGCCTCTCTGTCCCTCCTTTCTTCTTTCGCTTTCTGTAGGACAAGGAGGTGAACCTGGAGCAGGTGCATCAGCGTATGAACAGTCTTATGGACGAGGACATGGCACACAAGCAGATTCCTGCGTCTATCGAGATCTCTGCCCTGGACATCGGCAGCATGCCGCCCAGCCTGCCGCGGGAAGCTGTGCTCGATTACCCGGGCACGGGCCTGTCTGTGAGCACCTTCCTTCCGGAGCAGGCTCATGGGGTGGGCCGGACGCTGGCACCGGGCCCTGGCAGGACCCTGCCCCTCCCTCTAAGCAGCTCCACCATGCCCTCCATCCAATGCAAACACAGGGCTCCCAACGGGGGGCTGTTCCGACAGAGCCCCGCCAAGATGCCAATGTCCTACCAGTCAGTACCAGGAGGACCCATCCCCGAAGCTATTGAGCCCACTCACAGTACATCCATCTAAGACTGGCGTGATCACAGGACGCCTTGAACTTGCTTTTCAAAGGAAGATAAAAAGGGGGAGGTGCGGGTGTCGGGGCTCGGGAAACTAATAATGTGCAAAAAGAGTTTAAAAATAGAGAGAGTATGTAGAGATTTTTATTACGGGAAAATAAAACACCAAAACGTAAAAAATCATTTTTCTTGTACATATTGTAAATATTGAAAGAGCAAAGTAAGTAAAAGTGTATTTTGAATATTCTCAATTTTTGAAGTTGAGTTACAAAAACAAGTGAAAAAACAAAAAGGACATAGAAAAATAATTCAAAAATGACTGTTTGAATGGCTTTGTGAATTTTGTTCTTTATGGGTAAAGACTCCAATTCATTGTGATTGTTTTCTAAGTGCCAAAATAAAAGATGTCTCTCTACATTGTCTTACTAGATGATCATACATGGCTGTAAGACTCCAGAAGCAGAGTGTTGATAATTATGCACTCAGATGGTAAAAATACTCAGAAACATTCTGCGTTCTTCAGTACCTGCAAACAATATTGATTAATTTTCTGTAATGGTGGACAGATATCTAGAGAATAGGATGGCAGATGACTACTAAATATACTACAATTTAGAAACAGCAAATCCGATGTACACAGAATTTCTAAAGTGAAACAAACACTTGTTTTATTCAATATGTTCATGGCAACGTAATTTCTGATAAATTGTCCTGGCCGATATATTGACATGTCACAAATTGTCTGATTTCCAGTTGTTGATTGCAGATAAAGATGTATGTGTTTGTGTTGAGTTGATGTTGTTGGTTTACTAAACAAGTAAATGCAAGCCAATCAAAATGTCAAATTGCTTTAGCTTTGTTTTCACAGACAAACTAAACCATCTTAATTGAAGCAACAACAAAGAAGAAACTTTTTTTTGTTTGGTTTGTGTCTTAATATCATTATGGTTTTCTGTCTGTGAGCACAACCCAACCAGAGAGAACTTGTGCTTGAAACATAGAAGTATGCCGTAACTTTCATTTTTTACATATCAAACAGGTTGATGAATATGTACTCTGTGTGAAAGAGTTGTAAAGCGTTTTTTTGTCTTTTTGGTTTTGTTGTTGTTGTTTTACTGTAGTCCACGTCACACTGAATACATAGACAATAAAAAACTTGTGAATGAAACAATTTTTAATTTACATGTGATATATTTCTTTTCATATGAAAACATGTGATTGGTGTAAAATGAAGACATGTTTGTGGGCCCACCACTGGACTAACATCACATGCAGGCAATTCTAAAGAAAAAAGAAAAAAAAAAACAGGAATATATATATATAGACCGATCAGCCACAACATTAAAACCACCTGCCTAATATTGTGTATGTCCCCCTCGTGATGCCAAAACAGCACATCATTCTGAAATGCAATTCTTCTCACAACAATTGTACAGAGCGGTTGTACAGAGTTATACATCCAGTGTGCAGCAGTTCTGTGGATGGAAATGGCTTGTTGATGAGATGTCAACAGAGAATGACCAGACTGGTTTAAACTGACAAAGTCTACAGTTACTCAGATAACCGCTCTGTACAATTGTGGTGAGAAGAATATCCTCTCAGAATGCTATTCTGAGATGTGGGTTGGCGCTTTTTGAGGGGGACATACACAATATTAGGCTGGTGGTTTTAATGTTGTGGCTGATCAGTGTATTTTAGGCAGGTCGGACCAATTATGAATCTCAATTGCATTGTGACAACCTTATATGTCCACTCCATTTACAGCTATCTGTGCGCAATACCCTTTTTCTGATGTTTCTTGAATCACACAAAAAAGGGACATTTGTCAGAGTGGAGCATATCGACTAGTTTCTGAGGAGATTTCAACCTGCACATGCTTGTCAGTCACTACTCAAGGTTGTATCCTGTAAATATTGTAAAAGTCCAAGTAGTTACTAATGTGAACCAAAGTGATATA
Organism: Xyrauchen texanus; assembly: GCF_025860055.1. Lineage (NCBI taxonomy): Eukaryota > Metazoa > Chordata > Actinopteri > Cypriniformes > Catostomidae > Xyrauchen > Xyrauchen texanus. The sequence continues at coordinate 37,466,397 of NC_068315.1, forward strand.
TTACACTGTGTAACACAACCTGTGGCTTTGACATGCTGACAGCAGTGATAAAGATGTCCTACATCATTTGTAGGGTTTTGTGTGTTCACTGCCTTACAATTGTGCCCCTTTGAGTTCAGAGAATAACCTCCAATATCCCATGAAATATAAATGTATCATAGCATAGTCTGTTACATGACATTTAAGGGAGAATTGTATTTTATTTATAAATATGCTGCTTGGAGTTTTTAATCTTTAATAAAGAAATATGGTTAACACGGTTTGATTAAAGTTTCAGTAATTTTGTGATTGGAATTGAGAGAAATATTGTGTTCACTGATGCAAGACATGTACTGTACACTGATGATCACTATTGTTGCCATGTCCTAACAGGCATCTCCTCCATGTAAATCTGAGCTTTTGTACTAATCAGCTACAATCGAGACAAACAAGAGGACATTTTAGCCACACCCACAGTGAAATCTCATTGGTCTAAAATCACACTCCACAGAACTGTCATTAAAACATCAAATATTGTTCGTTTACAGTTGCTCAATCCCAGTTCACTTAATTACATTATGCCTTTCAACCTGAGAGACCCAAGCATTGATGTTTTTGACATATTTTTTGTTTTTTTCACTCTTAAACAGTGTTTGAGGATGCCAATGATTATAAAAAAAAACACATAAGGCTTATGCATATTTTGCATTGGGGAGAAATCTGGGAAAGCATAGCAAAACTGCTATGCTGGGAATTTAGGGTTGCAAAATTTCACTACTTTTTTAATGCAGTAAGTTAAACTTTTCAGTTCACAACACAATTCGACACACAAATGTATATGACATTTTTTATTACAACTTGTAAGGGTAAATGTCATGGTTACTGTTGTAACCTCCTTTCCCTGAGGGAGGGAACGAGACGTTTTGTCAATTGAAGTGACACAAGGGGTCTTCCTTGGGAGCATCGCGTATCTCTGAACTTGAGAAAAGGCCAATGTGAAATTGGCAGAGAGAATTTGCATGTCCCGCACCCGGACATATGGGTATAAAGGGAAGCGGGTGTGCGTCTGTCAGTCAGGTTTTTGCACTGAGGAGCCGAGAATAGGGCACAGCCGTTTACAGTGGTAGGACTAGTGCCGTGGCAGAAGGGACACAATGTCTCATTCCCTCCATCAGGGAATGGAGGTTACAACAGTAACCATGACGTTCCCCTTCTGTCACTCACTCGACATTGTGTCGAATGAAGTGACACAAGGGGTCCCATTCAAAAACGCCATGCACTAGTCCATGTTACGTGAACTGCTGAGACAGGTGCAAGCAGGCTGCTGTGTGCTAGAAGCAACTGTATCGGCTGCAAGTAACCTCCCCAGGTCCGGGTGGGCCAATAAGGAGCCACCAAGGTGACCTGTTCCTCGTCCTCCCTGACCTTGCACAACACCAGTACAAGAAGGCTCACTGGGGGAAATGCGTACTTGCGCAGCTCCCGGGGCCAGCTGTGTGCCATTGTGTTTGTCCCGAGAGGGGCCTCTGTCAGGGAGTACCAGAGCGGGCAGTGGGAGTTGTCCTGGGAGGCAAAGAGATCTATCTGTGCCATGCCGAATCGGTCCCAAATCAGCTGGACCACCTGGGGGTGGAGCCTCCATTTTCCGCTGGGCGAAACCTGTCGTGACAGTGCGTCCGCCGTCGTGTTGTGGTTGCCAGGGATATGAGTGGCGCTCAGCGAACTGTGTTGCTGCTGACTCCAAAGGAGGAGATGGCGGGCGAGTTGTGACATATGACGAGAACACATGCCGCCTTGGCGATTTATGTACGCTACCATCGTGAGGCTGTCTGAATGGATCAAGACGTGCTTGCCACGAATCAGTGGGAGAAACCTCCGCAGGGCAAGGAATACAGTCAGCAACTCTAGGCAGTTGATATGCCAATGCAGCCGGGGCCCTGCCAAGGAGCCAGAGGCAGCATGCCCATTGCACACAGCGCCCCAACGTGCTGCAGATACAGGTGGATCGCAACCACTCTGTCCACCTGGGGACCTCCGTGTACACGTGGGCCGCTCCGCCATCCAGGGTAGTGAGAGCGGATGAGCAGAGGGGTCGGTTCTGGGCAGTAAAAGGAGCCCTTCACAATCGCATCAGCTCGTCATGAACTTCCCAGAAGAAAGGAACCAGGGGGGGCGGGGGGTTGGGGTGAGCATGGCTTTGAGCAGCGCCCTGACCCGAGGAACCGATCGAGTAGCCATGAGGGGGGGACAGAATTTTCCAGTTCAGCGGACATCCACGTGTCAGCCTCAGACAGGGTGAGCAGACCTAAATGTGGCAGCACAGACGAGTCATCAGCATCAGATGCTGCTGTGACGCTCTCCGATGCAGCGGCGATATCATCCTTCAATTCTTCGGGCTCCGGCTGGCCGCGAGGTGAGCCAGACTCATCCCGAGCTCGGACGGAAGCAAGCAAGCATGGCGGGTGGTTCATGGGGATTTACCCTTCAAAACCGAGCCCGTCGTCATCCCCAAATCGGCTTCATTGCCAGCCGGGTCGTCCTCAATGCGGGGGGGCGGCTGAAGTTGCTTTCTCTCATGAGGAAAGAAAGCCGTGACCGCAACTTTGCCATGGCTATGTTCTCGCACTGAGTACACAAACCATTCATAAAACGCTGTGTGTGATCGCAGCCCAGGCACGTGAGGCAGCTTTTATGACTGATGAAGTGGAGAGAAATTGACCACATCCAGGAACTACACAGAGGCGGAAAGACATCTTTAAAAAGACGCATCCTGAAAAGGACGTTCAATGCCTGCTGTGTACTGCTCTTTTATGAGTGAAAACTCAAACTCTTTTAGAGAAACAAACTCTTTTAGGGGGGGAAACACTCTTTTAGGCAGTGAAAGTGCTGTCAAAGCACCCAGGGGATTGGACTGCACAGCATGCAGAGTGAGAGAACGCCAGCTGGAAATGCACCGTAAGATCCAACATCAGTGCTTCTTGCCAGTAGAGGTGAGTGGAGCAGTGGTGAACTCAGCTTGCAATCGCTCGGCTCTGAAGAAAAAATCTGACAGATGCACGCCCGCTTCCCTTTATACCTGTATGTCCGGAGGCGGGACATGCAAGTTCATAGGTACACGAGGCTCCCAAGTAAGACCGCTTGTGTCACTTCATTCGACACAATGTTGAGTGAGTGACAGAAGGGGAACTCGTGAACAGTTAATAACTTTAAATATTTAAAACAGTATTCTTTGCAAAAGATCATCTGAATATTCTTAAAACTTGAAGAGGTTACATTTTACACTTGAAGAGTTTCACACTATTGTATGACCATTTACATATGAAAATTAAGAAAAATGTTAGTTTTTGTGGTCATTAAAGCACAAGTGGACATCATACATCTTGCAAGAAGATGTTGTAAATCCATCTTTGCAGAACCTAGATCTGGCTCTTTTCCCTGTCTTTACCAGCAAATGCTCAACATTATCTTGCCGAATGCTGGAGGATGGGACATTGCAGCATATCTTTTTTTCTTTGGGATCTGATGACCTCTCTTCAGCTGTGGATGGTCTGCCTCTCTTTGCAGTATTGATCTGAATGAGGGAGGTAGCCAGCTGTGCCTGGAAGTGTGTCTTTTTTTGGGATTTGCAAGGCTTTGCAATCACACCTGTGCAGCAACTATAGTATATTTTTATATATCAGACATAGAAAAAAGGTATTAATATAGAAACATCTGGGCATTATGTAAACCAGAAACATGTACATGATGCTGTATGGTCTATGTGGCTATGCTATGGGAACGTCTAGGTTACGGATGTTACCTCCGTTCCCTGATGGAGGGAACGAGACGTTGTGTCGAAGAAGCGACACTAGGGTTCCAATTTAAATCACGCCATGCGCTGAGCAGTGTACGTGTACTGCTGACACAGGAGCGGGCAGGTACTTGACGTGCCAAAACGACCAGCTGTATCAGACTGCACGTACCCTTCCACAATGCCCCATAAAGTTGTCGGAATCCTTATAGTTACCCTAGACAGGGGAACAAGGCGACGCTTGCCAACCTGGGAACGGGCCGAGCCTAGCTGGGCCTCTTTTCCCTTTATGTTTCTCACATAGAGTCAACGGCTAGGGCCCTTACATGCATCGGGGAAGGGGGTCTTACCCTGTTTACTATTCTTTCAGGGGGAAAAGACTTGCCGTCTACTGCGTTGTGGTGGGCTGCAAAAGCAGCTACATACACCTTCAAGGTGGACGGGGACAGCCTCCCCTCCAACCTCTCCTGCAGAAATGAGAGCACTGACCTGACAGCACAACTTTGTGGGTCTTCGGCCCGAGAAGAACACCAATTCGCGAACAATCGCCACTTTAGGGTGTAAAGTTGCCTGGTAGAAGGGGCTCTGGCTTGGTTGATCGTGTCTACGACGGCAGGTGGTAGATCAGCTAGATCTTCCACGTCCCGTCCAGGGGCCAGACTTGTAGATTCCAGAGGTCTGGGTGCGGATGCCAGAGCGTGTCCCGTCCCTGAGAAAGAAGGGCCAGGGAGGGGCTGTCGCAAGGAGTGATCATATGCATCAACCCCAGCGGCGCGACAGCAGCGGAGGACGCCATATGCCCCAGGAGCCTCTTGAAAAGTTTTATAGGGACCGCAGTGCCTGGCCTGAAGGCGGCGAGGCATACCAGCACTGACCACGCGCTCGTTGTTGAGGCGCGATAACATTGACATTGAGTCTAACTCCATGCCGAGAAAAGAGATGCTCTGAACTGGGGCAAGCTTGCTCTTTTCCCAGTTGACCTGAAGCCCTAAGTGGCTGAAGGGCCTGAGCACCTGGTCCCTGTGGGTGCCTAATAAATCCCAGTAGTGGGCAAGGATGAGCCAATCATCGAGGTAGTTGAGTATGCGGATGCGGGTTCTCAGAGCGGGGCAAGGGCTGCCTCTGCGACCTTTGTAAAGACGCGAGGGGACAGGGACATGCCGAAGGGGAGGACCTTGTACTGATACGCCTGGCCGTCGGACGCGAACCGTAGAAAGGGCCGATGTCGCGGCAATATTGAGACGTGGAAGTATGCGTCCTTCAGGTCTACCGCTGCAAGCCAATCTAGATACCGGACGCAAAGACCGGTATGAAAACTCGCAAGTCCAAGATCGGTCGTAAGCCGCCGTCTTTCTTGGGTATGATGAAGTAAAGGCTGTAGAAACCCTTCTTCATCTTGGTTGGGGGGGGGGCTGGCAAACTGAATTGCAGAACTGAGTCGGATGGTCCTGGCCAGCCAGCGTGACGGGTTGGGAAGTGAAAGCCACCCATCCAAGTTCCATGCTAGGGGCACCCGGCAGGGGGCGGGTTAGTGACTGAGGAGGAGGTCCGGTGGAGCCGTCCTCTAGACTCGTTAGAACCGGCCAGTTCCTGCTGCACATCGGGATCAGGATTACCCATTTGAGTGCCTTGGTCTGGTGGAATTGGTGTGGTGGCGTTCTCTGGGCATAGGTGGATCGCAACCGCCCTATCCACCTGGGGAATCGCTGTGTACCTGTGGGCCGCTCCGCCGTCGAGGGTAGTGAGAGCGGATGAGAGAGGGGCTTTGTGACGAGTGGAGAGGGGTGCTTCCATGCAGTCGTCAGCTCATCATGCACCTCCGGGAAGAAAGGGACCTCCCTTTTCCAGAGGATAGGCAGGCTGGCTGTTGCCTCGAGCACGGATGGGAGTCAACGAGCGTGCCGGGGGGCAGGTGGTTCGCAGGGGTGTACCCGGCGAAACTGAGCCCTCTGCCATCCCCTGATCGCCTCCATCACCAGCTGCGTCGTCCTCAATCCCATGGAAAGAAGGAGCAACGTGGGGGGCGACTGGAGTGGCGTTCCTTCGGTTGAAGAAAAGCCACGACTGCAATGTTGCCATGGTCATGTTCTCGCAGTGAGAACATGAACCATCAACAAATTCTGCCTCGGTGTGATCGCAGCCCAGACACACAAGACAGCGCCTGTGGCCGTCTGAAGGGGAGAGCACTCTACTGCATCCAGGAACTACACATAAAGACGCGTCCTGAAAAGGACGTTCAACGCCGCTGTGTAGTGCTCTGTTAGAGCAAAATACTCTTTTAGAGAAAATCACTCTTTTTAACAAACAACTCATGCACTCGTGCAGAGAAGGAGAAAGCCGCTGAAGTGCGCCGTAGGTCCAACAGCAGATTTCTCAGAGGTAAGAGCTCACTGTATACATGACCACCGGCTCCGAAGAAAATTTCTGAATGAAACAGACGGATTTCCCCGCCTTTATACCCGTATGTCCGTGGGCGGGACATGCAAATTCTGTCTGCCAACTTCTCATTGGCCTTTTTTCATAGATCAGAGGTATATTCGGCACTCAAGAGAGACCCCTAGTGTCGCATCTTCGACACAACGTCGAAGTGAGCGACAGACGGGAACGTATGTAAAATGTACACTCAGCAATTTTATATATAGAATGGTACACAGTGGAAAAGCATTCCTTAGACCAGGGGTGGGGAACCCTGCTCCTGGTGGGTCATTGTCCTGCAGAGTTTAGCTCTAACCCTAATCACACAAACCTGAGGACACTTATCATGGTCTTGATTACTTGAAACATTTAAGGGCAGGTGTGTTTGATTAGGGTTGGAGCTAAACTATGCAGTACAGTGGCCCTCCAGGAGCAGGGTTCCCCACCCCTGCCTTAGACACTGGATGGCACAGCCAATAGCCATGTTATCTTATTATGCTTAGACTATTATATTATATTTACTTAAAATATAGTAAATAGAATTAAAAATAAGTATACTTTCATAATAAATTAATTTAAAAGTTGTTAAGATTCCACCTTTAAAAAACAAGTAAGATGGTCTGTTAAATTATGGTGGAAAACAGAGACAGATGGGGAAGTGAGCTCATTGGTTTAGATAACATAATTGTATGCTTATTGGCTCAAAAGAGATAACAGAAATATATATAAAAAAGAATGAATGTCTGGTACTGGATAGTCAGATGATACAGCTGGCATCTCGGCTTTGTTGTTTTGCTCAATAAAGCCTAACCTTTGACATCTGGAACCCCTGACCCCTGAGAGTTTTCTTGCACAGAGGGAAAGAGACTTCAACACTCCACTACATATTTATTGGTGATCACAAAGGGACTGGAAGGGGGCTAAAAGAGCAGGAGGGCCACTGCAGGCTTGCCCTGCCAAAAACTGAGATAAGCAAATTTGCTTAAATGGTGTTTTGTGTAGTCTGCTGTAGGTTTGACCTGGGTAGTGGTAAATCTAAGAGCCTCACCAGTCGCAAACCTAATT